>NC_090027.1:16032722-16332722 GCF_037176765.1 Anolis sagrei | reverse complement strand
ATATGCTCTTATCTCCACAGGCACCTCGATAACAGTAATGCCACCACACCAGATATGCCTTTGGGAAGCAATACAACAATGGTGACAAACAACTTCTTGTCTGAACAGCACAAAAGTCAGCCTGCCGAGCCCCTTTTTGCTTGCTGTTATATGCCTTCAGGACAACTCTGACACATGGTGACCTTCTCCCAAGGTTTTCTCTACAAGATTCCTTCAGAGGAAGTTTCCTGTTGTCTTCCTCTAAGGCTGACAGTGTGTGATTTGCCCAAGGTCACCCAGTGGGTTTCCAAGCCTGTGAATAGGGATTTCATATCCTCCAATGGCCCCATTTGGCAGGCACAGTCCCAATTACCGTAATTGTTTGTCTACTTTTTTAGTTGCTTTTAACATAAGCCACTTTCTCTCTCTTTATGTATTTACCTGCCTCAAGCTCTAAGGAGAGTTGAGTAATATATTATTATTATTGTATTGTTGAAGGCTTTCATGGCCAGAATCACAGGGTTGATGTAGGTTTTTCAGGCTGTATGGCCATGTTCTAGAAGCATTCTCTCCTGACGTATAGCAGGCATCCTCAGAGGTTGTGAGGATTATTATTATTATTATTATTATTATTATTATTATTATTATTTGAAACACAACAAGATGAGTCCACAGCAGACAAGATCACTCTGCTGGCTGTTGTATTGGATCACACGTCGGACACTTCCCAAGTCATAGAATCATAGAATCAAAGAGTTGGAAGAGACCTCATGGGCCATCCAGTCCAAACCCCTGCCAAGAAGCAGGAATATTGCATTCAAATCACCCCTGACAGATGGCCATCCAGCCTCTGTTTAAAAGCTTCCAAAGAAGGAGCCTCCACCACACTCTGGGGCAGAGAGTTCCACTGCTGAAACGGCTCTCACAGTCAGGAAGTTCTTCCTCATGTTCCAATGGAATCTCCTTTCTTGTAGTTTGAAGCCATTGTTTCGCGTCCTAGTCTCCAGGGAAACAGAAAACAAGCTTGCTTCCTCCTCCCTGTGGCTTCCTCTCACATATTTATACATGGCTATCATATCTCCTCTCAGCCTTCTCTTCTTCAGGCTAAACATGCCCAGCTCCTTAAGCCGCTCCTCATAGGGCTTGTTCTCCAGATCCTTGATCATTTTAGTCGTCCTCCTCTGGACACATTCCAGCTTGTCAATATCTCTCTTGAATTGTGGTGCCCAGAATTGGACACAATATTCCAGGTGTGGTCTAACCAAAGCAGAATAGAGGGGTAGCATTATTTATTTATTTATTTATTTATTACGGTTGCTTATACCCCGCCCTTCTCACCCGGGGGGACTCAGGGCGGCTTACACAAACAAGGCACAATTCAATGCCTGTATTACAAAAACATAACATCAAAAACATAACATCAATAACAACAATAATTATAACACTGATAACAATTACTTCCCTAGATCTAGACACTATGCTCCTATTGATGCAGGCCAAAATCCCATTGGCTTTTTTTGCCGCCACATCACATTGTTGGCTCATGTTTAATTTGTTGTCTACGAGGACTCCAAGATCTTTTTCACACGTACTGCTCTCGAGCCAGGCATTGTCCCCCATTCTGTATCTTTGCATTTCGTTTTTCCTGCCAAAGTGGAGTATCTTGCATTTGTCACTGTTGAACTTCATTTTGTTAGTTTTGGCCCATCTCTCTAATCTGTCAAGATCGTTTTGAATCCTGCTCCTGTCCTCTAGAGTATTGGCTATCCCTCCCAATTTGGTGTCGTCTGCAAACTTGATGATCATGCCGTCATCTAAGTCATTAATAAAGTGTCTAGGACTGTGTGATGTATCGGTGAATATGCGTGCAGATCCCAGTAAGGTGGCATTTTTGCAGCTGGCAGATGGTAATTTTGTCAGCGCCGATTGTGTTTAAGTGCAGGCCAAGGTCTTTAGGCACTGCACCCAGTGTGCCGATCACCACTGGGACCACTTTGACTGGCTTGTGCCAGAGTCTTTGCAGTTCAATCTTTAAATCCTCATATCATATCATGTCCTGGATCAAAATAAAGGTTTGTGGTTAACGTTTTCAATATTTCCCCATCATTTCCAAACCTACTACATTATACAAAACACCCAGGCAATAGGAGTAGATGTTTTTTCTTCTCCTTTTACTGTGCAGTTGATTGCGAGGGATAAGTTCATAGCTGGTATTTTCAGCCTCACAGTGAATCAATGCAACTGCTTTATGCATGCATTCCCAATTTTTCTTTTCATTATTGATTTAATAGTGGCCGACTGAAACCCTCTATCTTCTGCACAAAACTTTGGGGAATTAAGTTTGCATGCATTCCTTATCAAGACCACTCATCTTCCTTCCCGCTTGCTTTATGGGCATTATCCGCTGAAGACTGGGAAACTAATCCAATCTCCTCTTGCAGAGATCTCCCCCCACCGCCAGCCCCACGTCATGTGACTACAAGTGGCTACTTTCTAAGCATTTCTGCCCTGGGGAACTGAATTAATTCATTCTTCCTGCCAGGCCCCTTTGTACCAGGCTTCTAGTACCAAAGTAGTCTGGGAGGCGACAACTGCAGAAAAGTTCATGCATTGGCTTAAATGTCTTTGAGATGTCAGGAATTGAGACGAAGCTCTGTCTAAACGCAGCCTGAGTTAAATACTTGCATTCCAGCCTGTTCCTGTATGCAAGGAGAATGTGTGTCTAAAAATAAGACACTTTCTACAGCATCCAGATTTCAAGAATGTGAAGATCACAACCAGCCTAGGATGTTTTGATGTTTGAGAAAGGGAAGAAAATCTTCCTCCTCCTGCTGTTCCAAGTCAAGTTTCTTATTTCTCACAACCAGGGCCACCAAAAGTGGGTCCAGGTCCTCCTCCTCCATCAAACTGGTGCCTTTGTTGATGTCAAAAATGGGAAGCAGGCGTCTTGCTGATGTCGGGAGCTCACCACTTGCTTCTATGGCAACAACGACAACAGTCAAAGAATCATAGAGTTGGAAGAGAACTCATGGGCCATCCAGTGCCAAGAAGCAGGAAAATTGAATTCAAAGCACCCCAACAGATGGCCATCCAGCCTCTGTTTAAAAGCTTCCAAAGAAAGAGCCTCCCAGGCAGAGAGTTCCACTGCTGAACAGCTCTCACAGTCAGGAAGTCCTTCCTAATGTTCTGATGGAATCCTTATATGGTTCCGGCCCAGCTTACTTACGTTCCACCTTGTAGTCTAAGATCTGCTGGGGAAGCCCTGCTCTCAGTCCCACCAGCCTCACAAACGACGCGGTGGCGACGAGGGACAGGGCCTTCTCGGTGGTGACCCCCCGCTTGTGGAATTTGCTCCCCAGCGAAATTAGATTGGCGTCCTCACTCCTTTCCTTCAGGAAAAAATGAAAATCATGGTTTTGGAACCAGGCTTTCGGCTAGCGGGCGCAGCAGCTCTTTGAACATGGAACTGGACCTGACAACTGTTACGATAACTGGAAATGGCTATGTGATTATGTGATTAATTGTTACTGTTTTTAACTTTGTATGTTTCTATGGTTTTATACTGGTTTTTATTGATATTGTGGCATCGAATTGCTGCCTGTGTTAGCTGCTCTGTCCTCCCCCCCCCCAGGGGGGGGGTTGAGAAGGGTGGGGTAGAAATATTGTAAATAAATAAATAATTGTAGTTTGAAGCCATTGTTCCGCGTCCTAGTCTCCAGGGCAGCAGAAAACAAGCTTGCTCCCTCCTTCCTATGACTTCCTCTCACATATTTTTATACATGGCTATCATATCTCCTCTCAGCCTTCTCTTCTTCAGGGTAAACATGCCCAGCTCTTTAAGCCGCTCCTCATAGGGCTTGTTCTCCAGGCCCTTGATCATTTTAGTCACCCTCCTCTGTACATATTCCAGTTTGTCAATATCTCTCTTGAATTGTGGTGCCCAGAATTGGACACAATATTCCAGATGTGGTCTAACCAAGGCAGAACAGAGGGGTAGCATGACTTCCCTGGATCTAGACACTATGCTCCTATTGATGCAGGCCAAAATCCCATTGGCTTTCTTTGCCACCACATCATATTGTTGGCTCATGTTTAACTTGTTGTCCACGAGGACTCCAAGATCTTTTTCACATGTACTGCTCTTGGGCCATGCGTCTCCCATTTAGTCCAAATCAGGGTGACCACACAGCAGAACTGAAACAGGTTTGACCTGACTTTGGAGACTGAGAGCCTGATCTGATGGCAGCAACAGTAAGAAAAAGTTTAGACACATGGATATTTTGGAATATAGCTCCCAGAAAGCCTAGACTAATGACCAATGGTTTTGAGCACTGTATGTTTGGGAACTGATGACTGAGGGGCTAATCCGTGCCATAAAGCTTCAGGGCTTTGCAATGAACAATCATCACTCAAATCGGATTATTCAGTATTTGGAATGTTATCTGTTAAAAGCAATTAGCTGCAATTATAGTTCTGAGGCCTCTTCAAATAAATTACATCACTCTTATAAGTAATAGGGGTGTGTTTTTTCAAAAACAACAACACTATTAACTGCCAAAAGTAACCAAGACTTTTGTTTAAAATGGCTTCAAAATTGGTGCAAAAACATTCTCATCCCATCAACTTTGTCACTGCCTCAACATGCAGAAGAGAGAATGCGGTTGTAGCAAGAGACAAAGCTCAAGTCAGCACTTGAATCGTGAGATATTCCGCCACCATTGTTTGGTGGCTCCTAATTCATTTTTCTTTTTTTCTTTTGTGTCAAGAGTCTTGAGAAAGTGCAAATCACTTCTGGTGTGAGAGAATTGGCCGTCTGCAAGGATGTTTCCCAGGGGACGCCCAGATGTTTTGATGTTTTACCATCCTTCCGGGAGGCATCTCTCATGTCCCTGCATGGGGAGCTGGAGCTGACAGAGGGAGCTCATTCATGCTTTCCCCAGATTCGAACCTGCGACCTGTCAGTCTTCAGTTCTGCCGGCACAAGGGTTTAACCCATTGCGCCACCAGGGGCTCCTAATTCCTGCAACTATATAACTCATAAAAGGCTATTCCTCTATAAAAGAAGTAAATTTTTCCAACTATTGACATCTTTATATCATACTTACTAGAGAAGGAATTAATTATGGTTTAGTAATTTTGCAACCAGTTCTTTCTAGAGCCTAGGCTCCACAGTCACCTACGGACTCACCAGTACACTGATCTTGGAAGACTATCCTACTCAGGCAATGAGGGATCACCTAAGGAGGGAGCAAGCTTGTTTTCTGCTTCCTTGGAGACTAGGACGCGGAACAATGGCTTCAAACTACAAGAGAAGAGATTCCATCTGAACACGAGGAAGAACTTCCTGACTGTGAGAGCCGTTCAGCAGTGGAACTCTCTGCCCTGGAGTGTGGTGGAGGCTCCTTCTTTGGAAGCTTTTAAACAGAGGCTGGATGGCCATCTGTCGGGGGTGATTTGAATGCAATATTCCTGCTTCTTGGCAGGGGGTTGGACTGGATGGCCCATGAGGTCTCTTCCAACTCTTTGATTCTATGATTCTATTAAGTAAGTAAGTAAGTACCGCATTTTTCCTATGAGTGCCACCTCCCAGATTGAATCATACAGTCCACTTAAAATTTGACACAAAGAGTGGTTGTTGCGCAGTTGCACACACAGTTCCTCAGTGTTGCCTATGAGTCTAATGTAGAACAGATAATGAAGTCTTCACCTGGTTGGAAGCATGGAAGGATGTGCCACACACATATGCGCACACTGCATTTCCTTCCCCTGGGGGTTAATTTGGTCAGAAAAGATCAAAAGGAGAAACAATTAGCAAATGGAAGAGTTTAACGATGCTAATTAAAATGTATTAAGTGTAGCCTCTGCCTCTGCACCAGCTGCTTGGGCAGGCAAGCCAAGGGCTGAGGGAAGCGCCTGCCTAACCCCAATGTGCCGAGTTGGAGGAGAGAGACATCTGGTGTCCCTCCCCCATAGTCTGCTGCAAAAGGTGGGTTCAAGGAAGGCTTCCTTTCTTCTTGCACTGCTGTTCAATGGGTTTGCATCCAGGTCCCTAATTAGCTCTTTCTCTACAGCCTCCCTTGGGTCCTCATTAGTCATTTCAGTTAGTAGAGGAAAAGTCTGATTTGGAGAAACACACAGGAGAGGAGAGACATAGGAGGATGCTTCTCCGGCATTGGCCGTGATTAGTTATGCAAGTGAAGGTGGCAGAAGTAACCCTCTGTTCCAAGAGATGCATAAACAGGGTACCCAGATGTTCCCCATACTCCAAAGGCTTTCTAACAAGCTCTTGGAGAGAGGTGGGGAAAAGATTCACCCACCAGCAGCAGCTCTTAATGAGACGTCCAGTAGATCCCCAAAGAGAAACAGAAATGGCATTAGGATCTCACCATGTAAGCTCATTATTGGAGAGAGGGAAAGAAAAGAGCAGGGAAAACCAACCCTGAGCTTTTGTCAGAGCAAAACAGAAGAAATAGTTTTTATTGTTCTACTAGCCATCCCCTGCCACGCGTTGCTGTGACCCACATGGGGGTTCTGTATGGGAGGTTGGGCCCAATTCTATCGTTGGTGGGGTTCAGAATGCTCTGTGATAGTAGGTGAAGTGTAAATCCCAGCAACTACAACTCCCAAATGTCAAGATTCTATTTCCCCAAACTCCACCAGTGTTCACATTTGGGCATATTGGGTATTCGTGTAGAGTTTGGTCCAGATCCATCATTGTTTGAGTCATAGAATCATAGAATCAAAGAGTTGGAAGAGACCTCATGGGCCATCCAGTCCAACCCCCTGCCAAGAAGCAGGAGTCAACAGTGATCTCTGGATGTAAGTGAACCACAACTCCAAAACCATTTTCTGTTGGTCATGTTGGCAGTGTTTCTCTACCTGAGGGTCGGGACCCCCGGGGTGTGTGTGTGTGTTGTATTTTCCGTTTGTCATGGGGGTTCTGTGTGGGAAGTTTAGCCCAATTCTATCATTGGTGAAGTCCAGAATGCTCTTTGATTATAGGTGAACTATAAATCCCAGCAACCGCAACTCCCAAATGTGAAGGTCTATTTCCCCCAAACTTCACCAGTGTTTACATTTGGGCATATTGAGTATTCGTGCCAAGTTTGGTCCAGATCTATCATTATTTGAGTCCACAGTGCTCTCTGGATGTAGGTGAACTACAACTCCAAAACTCAACAAGGTCAATGTCCACCAAACCCTTCCAGTATTTTCTATTGGACATGGGAGAACTGTGTGCCAAGTTTGGTTCAATTCCATCGTTGGTGAGGTTCAGAATGCTCTCTGATTGTAGGTGAACTATAAATCCCAGCAAGTACAACTCCCAAATGACAAAATCATTTTTTTTTAGTGAAGGACATACATTGGGTTGTTAGGTATCTTGTGTCCAAATTTGGTGTCAATTTCTCCAGTGGTTTTTGAGTTCTGTTAATCCCACAAATGAACATTACATTTTAATTTATATCGATTGTTTTTTTATATGATCTGTATTATATCTTAACATTTTAACTATATTTTATGTTGTGGGTGGGCATTGATTCCCTCGAGTCACCTTTGGGTTGAGAGAGGCGGTATAAAAATATATTTAATAAATAAGTAAATAAATAAAATCTAAGAAACACCAGTGAAAGAAAATGTCATCCCTGGATGTATTTTGGAAGAAGTGTACAAGTCAGTGTTTTTCAATCTTCAGAATGCCGTCACCCATTAACACAGTTCCTCATATTGTGGTGACCCCCAACCATAACATTATTTTCGTCCCTACTTCATAACTGTAATTTTGCTACTGTTATGGTTCGTAATGTAAAATATCTGGTATGCAGCATGTATTTTCATTCACTGGACCAAATTTGGCACAAATATCCAATATGCCCAAATTTGAATACTTTGGGGTTGATTTTGTCATTTTGGAGTTGTAGTTGCTGGGATTTATAGTTAACCTACAATCAAAGAGTATTCTGAATTCCACCAATGATGGAATTGAACCAAACTTGGCACACAGAATTCCCACGACCAACAGACTATACTGGAGGGGTTTGGTGGACATTGACCTTGACTTTTGGAGTTGTAGTACACCTACATCCAGAGAGCAGTGTGGACTCAAACAATGATGAATCTGGACCAAACTTGGCACAGATACTCAATATGCCCAAATGTGAATATTGGTGGAGTTTGGGGAAAATAGACCTTGACATTTGGGAGTTGTATTTGCTGGGATTTATAGTTCACCTACAATCGAAGAGCATTCTGAACCTTAGCAACAAGGGAATTGGGCCAAACTTCCCACACAGAATACCCATGCCTTGAAGGAACTCGCTGATGGAAGCTTCCCTCCAGCCTTGCACACTCTCCCTCTCCCACACATGCACACCAGGCTGTCGTGTGCTGAGCACACCTACTCTCCCCACTTGGGAGTCTCAGAAACAGTCCTCCACTTGACTAAGAGGCCAGCCAATCACAATGGAGAGGGGTGTTTGGTGGGAGGATTTGCCTTCTGTTTCCAAAAAAGAAGAGAAGGACAGACGGAGAGATCTTCAGCCTTCTCTGCCAAAGAGGTTCCTAAGACCATCATAAATATATGTTTTCTGATGGTCTTTAGTGACCTCTGAAACCGCCTCATGACCCCCTGGGGTTTTCACCTCCAGGTTGAGAAATGCTGATTTAAGTGGTCTGTAGAAGCTTCAAGACACTTTTTCTTCACTGCATAGTGTAATTGTTTGAGGATTGGACGACTCTGGAGACCAAGGCTTCAAGTGTTCACTTGGCCATGAAAACCCATTGAACAAATAAGATTATATCAGATTATGACAAAAAGTGAACCTCTTTGAACAAATCTTGCCAAGAAAACCCCATAATAGTGTTGTCATGGGTTGCTGTGAGTTTTCCGGGCTGTAGGGCCATGTTCCTGAAGCATTCTTTCCTGACATTTCACCCACATCTATGACAGGCATCCTCAGAGGTTGTGAGATCTGTTTGAAACTAGGCACGTGAGGTTTATATATCTGTGGAATGTATTGTCGAAGGCTTTCATGGCTGGAATCAATAGATTCTTGTGGGGTTTTTTGGGCTATATAGCCATGTTCTAGAGGCATTTTCTCCTTACGTTTCGCCTGCATCTATGGCAAGCATCTTCAGAGGTAGTGAGGTCTGTTGGAACTAGGACAATGGGTTTATATATCTGTGGAATGACTGGGGTGGGGCAAGGAGCTCTTCTCTGCTGGGTGTGGATGTTTCTCTGCTAGGTGTGGATGTTTCAACTGACCGCCTTCATTAGCATTTGAAGGCCTGGCTCAGCCTGGGAGAATCTTTTGTTGAGAGGTGTTAAGCTGTGCTTGGTTGTTTCCTCTCTGCTGTTTTGCTGTTGTAATTTTTGAGTTTTTTAATACTGGTAGCCAGATTTTGTTCAACACAGGAATGCTGGACCACTCCAACAACCACCATGTCAGACTACACAGAGAAACCATTGAAATCCACAAGCATGTGGACAATTTCAACAGAAAGGAGGAAACCATGAAAGTGAACAAAATCTGGCTACCAGTATTTAAAAAAACTCTAAAATTACAACAGCAAAACAGCAGAGAGGAAACAACCAAGCACAGCTTAACACCGATCAACAAAAGATCCTCCCAGGCTCAGCCAGGCCTTCAACAGCTAATGAAGGTGGTCAGTTGAAACATCCACACCTAGCTCCAGCAGAGAAGAGCTCTTGGCCCCACCCCAGTCATTCCACAGATATATAAACCCATTGTCCTAGTTCCAACAGACCTCACTACATCTGAGGATGCTTGCCATAGATGCAGGCGAAACGTCAGGAGAAAATGCCTCTAGAACATGGCCATATAGCCCGAAAAAACCCACAAGAACCTATCTGTGGAATATTCAAGGTGCCATGATTTGGAAGTGACAATGACAAAACCAAGACTTACTTGACCTGTTTCTTTTTTCTCGTTTCACATATTGTTAGTTTCAAATACAAAGTTTGCTGAAGTGTTTTGGAGTTTTCTTTCTTTCTTTCTTTCTTTCTTTCTTTCTTTCTTTCTTTCTTTCTTTCTTTCTTTCTTTGTGGTGTAGAAACCTATCCCTGTTCTTTCCATATCTGTACCCAGTTCACCTTTGTTGGAAGGCATCCAACAGCACCAAATGTTCTATTAAATATCCTTCGGCTTTGTTAACCGAAGTACACAAAATGCCAACAGTGTATACCAAAATAGAAAAGTCGAGTTGATAACAAAAGAACTCTAGAGCAAGAGTGCCGTTGACACTAAAATATAAATGGTTTGGGCTTTGGAAGATTAAACAACTTCAGAGAGGAGGTTTTTCAAGAGGACGTTTTAAAGTGTGGCTGTTACAGCTGCTACTAGTTTTCTGGGGCCCACAGACCTCTCCTCTCCCTCCTTGCGGCTGCTGAGACAGGCTCCTTACTGTGTGCTGGATCTGGCTGGGAAATTACTTCCTGAGCTGTGACATCAGAGCCTGCCTCGACATTTTTTTCCTTTTGCAAAAACAATGAAGTGTTGTGCTCTGCAGAAGCTCACCTGAGAAATGAATGTATTTGGTTTGTAAATGAAACACAGGCTCCCAAACTGAGAAAGAACCTAAAAGGCTATAAGCACGGGAGTGGCATCCAAATTAAAATATGAGTCATCAATAAAATCTCGATGCTCAGCAATGATTGGGTTTCTGAAATTGCAGAAGGATCACAACAGCTTTGCTCTCCTGCCTCCTTGCAGAGATTTGCATTGTGGGCAAGACTCTGGAGAAACGTAAACATGAAATGCCGTTAATTGTGCCTATATTCCTATTTCCATGCTTTGATATTTGACATAAAAAATAATATATACTAATGTCTAGTATGTCTTGGTATCCGTAGGGTTACCAAGGTGCTTGTATTGTCCTTGTGCTGGTACAGCTGTACCAGAAGCTCCCACTTTATTTGCTTTGTATTAAGTGTTTGCTTGAAGCCCAAGGCTTGGGATTTTGCAGAAGGGTGGCTTCCTGTTAAAGTTTGCAGTTATAGGGCAGGCCCCCTGTCCATCATCGTTAAGCTTGGTTCCGCCCCCTGTTCAGGGCAATTGAGAAGGGAAGGGAGCCATTTGTAGTCAGTTTCAGCAAGAAAGGTCAATGTACAGGACGTGTACAGGCTTCTCCCGTTCAAAGGCTTCAACCCTTAAGACTTCCCTGAAAAATGAAATGCAAAGATACAGAATGGGGGGGGGGGGGTGCCTGGCTTGAGAACAGTACGTGTGAAAAAGAGTCCTCGTGGACAACAAGGTAAACATGAGCCAACAATGTGATGTGGCGGAAAAAAAAGCCAATGGGATTTTGGCCTGCATCAAGAGGAGCATAGTGTCTAGATCTAGGGAAGTAATGCTACCCCTCTATTCTGCTTTGGTTAGACCACACCTGGAATATTGTGTCCAATTCTGGGCACCACAATTCAAGAGAGATATTGACAAGCTGGAATGTGTCCAGAGGAGAGCAACTAAAATGATAAAGGATCTGGAGAACAAGCCCTATGAGGAGCGGCTTAAGGAGCTGGGCATGTTTAGCCTGAAGAAGAAAAGGCTGAGAGGGGATATGATAGCCATGTATAAATATGTGAGAGGAAGCCACAGGGAGGAGGAAGCAAGTTTGTTTTCTGCTTCCTTGGAGACTAGGATGCGGAACAATGGCTTCAAACTACAAGAGAGGAGATTCCATCTGAACATGAGGAAGAACTTCCTGACTGTGAGAGCCGTTCAGCAGTGGAACTCTCTGCCCCGGAGTGTGGTGGAGGCTCCTTCTTTGGAAGCTTTTAAACAGAGGCTGGTTGGCCATCTGTCAGGGGTGATTGAATGCAATATTCCTGCTTCTTGGCAGAATGGGGTTGGACTGGATGGCCCATGAGGTCTCTTCCAACTCTTTGATTCTATGATTCCTGGGGGAGAAGAGTCTTAAGTGCAAAAGGATTCCCGAAGATTCCCAGGGAAACAGCCCTAAAGCTCTGAGGAATTTCGGAGGGAAAAACAGCTTTGAATATCTAAGAACTCCAGCTGAAGTGACTACAGGCCTACTGGTAGGTCCACTCGGTGCTTTGAGACGCAGTTCAACCCGGTAATGGCGCCCACATCAGTTAGGTTTAGGTTCACAGCCTGGGAGAAGTTTGGAAAGGGATTTTTCCTTTAGAGTAAAGTAACAGTTAGAAGCCACCAGTTGCACAAAAGCCTGAAAGCATTTGTTTAACCCTTTGAAGACAAAAGAAGTTTCTGTTGATTGTTCACCAATAAAGACTTTGTTATATTTCACAAGCCCTCTAAAGACTGTTTATGGTGAAAATCCTTAAGAATTTCTCTTCAGACCCCCTGGCTTCCCGCTGGGCTAAAGTTGCATTTCCTGTTTTAAAAGCAATTTGTTTCAAACCCAGACAGAACAGTCTTCCCAACCCTGCTATATGCCTGCAAAACGTGGATTGTCTACAGACATCACATGCAACTCCTGGAATGATTCCATTAGGGTTGCCTCCGGAAAATCCTGCAAATCTCTTGGGACGACAGGCAGACAAATGTCAGTGTGCTGGAAGAAGCAAAGACCTCCAGCACTGAAGCACTGGTTCTTTGCCATCAACTCCACTGGACCAGCCACATTGTCCGGATGCCCGACCACCATCTCCCAAAGCAGTAGCTGTACTCCGAACTCAAGAATGGAAAACTGAATGTTGGAGGGCAGGAAAAGAGATGTAAAGATGGGCTCACAGCCAACCTTAAAAACTCTGGTATAGAGACTGAGAAGTGGGATTCTTCACCCGCTAAGTAGGTTACCTCACTACTTCTGAGGATGCTTGCCATAGATGCAGGCGAAACGTCAGGAGAAAATGCCTCTAGAACATGGCCATATAGCCCAAAAAAACCTACAATAACCTAGACTCTCAAAGGCTTGGGTTGCTTGAGGCAATGCACTCAACTGGATCTTGTAGCAAAGCAAACCAAACAATTTAAGAGTAAAAAATTCCAGAAGCATGGGGCTATACTGACAATTCTGCATTTAATACACCAGCAAGAAACCTCAGAAATGCAAAATTTGGTTTGAAGTCTGATGAAACTGTGCCTAGCTTTCACCTACATAGGTAGCGGAGCCGTGGTGGAGCAATGGGTTAAACTCTTGTGCCAGTTGAACTGCTGACATAAAGGTTGGCAGTCTGAATCCGCAAGATGAGGTGAGTTCCCATCTGTCAGTGCCAGCTTCTCATGCAGGGACATGCGAGAAGCCTCCCATAGGATGGTAACACATCTGGGCATGCCCTGGGCAACGTCTCTGCAGACGGCAAATTCTCTCACTCCAGAAGCAATTTGTAGTTTCTCAAGTGGGTCCTGACACAATTTTTAAAAGCCTACTTTTTTTGTGTCGGAAGCCACTTGAGAAACTGCTAGTCTCACTTCTGATGTGCTAGAATTGGCCGTCCACAAGGACATTGCCCAGGGGATGCTCGGATACTTTGTTGTTTTACCATCCTTGTGGGCAGCTTCACTCATGTCCCTGCTTGGGGAGCTAGAGCTGACAGAGGGAGCTCATCTGGGCTCTCCCCCGATTTGAACGTCCGACCTGTCAGACTTCAGTCCTGTAGGCACAAGGGTTTAACCTAAAAAAACCCCTACTTAGATAGCTTCTTATAGATATAGTGATAATTAAGAGAATGTTTATTTATATTCATGTTTATACTGTTTATACGTGAGTTATATTAATTGTATTGTTTTTGCTTATTGTATTTTGTTTTATTGATATGTTGTCGGGCTTGGCCTCATGTAAGCCGCGTACCTGGATTTCAGTAAGGCCTTCGACAAGGTCCCCCATGACCTTCTGGCAAGGAAACTAGTCCAATGTGGGCTAGGCAAAACTACGGTGAGGTGGATCAGTAATTGGTTAAATGGACGAACCCAGAGGGTGATTCTCCCCAATGCTTCCTCTTCATCCTGGAAAGAAGTGACAAGTGGAGTGCCGCAGGGTTCTGTCCTGGGCCCGGTCCTGTTCAACATCTTTATTAATGACTTAGATGAAGGGTTAGAAGGCAGGATCATCAAGTTTGCAGACGACACCAAATTGGGAGGGATAGCCAATACTACAGAGGACAGGAGCAGGATTCGAAACGATCTTGACAGATTAGAGAGGTGGGCCAAAACTACCAAAATGAAGTTCAACAGTGACAAATGCAAGATACTCCACTTTGGCAGGAAAAACAAAATGCAAAGATACAGAATGGGGGGTGCCTGGCTTGAGAGCAGTATGTGTGAAAAAGATCTTGGTGTCCTCGTGGACAACAAGTTAAACATGAGCCAACAATGTGATGTGGTGGCAAAAAAAGCCAATGGGATTTTGGCCTGCATCAATAGGAGCATAGTGTCTAGATCTAGGGAAGTAATGCTACCCCTCTATTCTGCTTTGGTTAGACCACATCTGGAATATTGTGTCCAATTCTGGGCACCACAATTCAAGAGAGATATTGACAAGCTGGAATGTGTCCATAGGAGGGCGACCAAAATGATAAAGTGTCTGGAGAACAAGCCCTATGAGGAGCGGCTTAAGGAGCTGGGCATGTTTAGCCTGAAGAAGAGAAGGCTGAGAGGGGATATGATAGCCATGTATAAATATGTGAGAGGAAGCCACAGGGAGGAGGGAGCAAGCTTGTTTTCTGCTTCCCTGGAGACTAGGACGCGGAACAATGGCTTCAAACTATAAGAAAGGAGATTCCATCTGAACATGAGGAAGAACTTCCTGACTGTGAGAGCCGTTCAGCAGTGGAACTCTCTGCCCCGGAGTGTGGTGGAGGCTCCTTCTTTGGAAACTTTTAAACAGAGGCTGGATGGCCATCTGTCAGGTGTGATTTGAATGCAATATTCCTGCTTCTTGGTGGGGGTTGGACGGGATGGCCCATGAGGTCTCTTCCAACTCTTTGATTCTATGATTCTATAAGTCCCCTTGGGGAGATGGTGGCAGGGTATAAATAAAGTTATTATTATTATTATTATTATTATCATCATTATCATTAATTCTTTCACAAGAAGTGAGCATTTCCAATCCAGAGGAAGAGTGCAGTATGGGTGTTAGAACAAAGAAGATAGCCAACCCACTGGCTTTTTGCTATATTCTATAAGCTCCAGCAATATTGGAGGAAGACTGCAATGCCTAGGCCAGAAATCAGGGCACGAGGCTGTTTTGCCAACTTTTTCCTTAGCGGGTGAAGAATCCAAATTGAGCAGAGGACCTCTGCAAAAGGGGAGGGGAGGAGGCATCCTAACAGATGTTCTTTTCTGTATGGGAAAATGCAGTGTAAAACAAAGAAATATTCTCCTGCTGAAGCTCAACATCTGTTTGAAGCTGTCTGGCCCTGGGTCAGACTTTAAT
Organism: Anolis sagrei; assembly: GCF_037176765.1. Classification (NCBI taxonomy): domain Eukaryota; kingdom Metazoa; phylum Chordata; class Lepidosauria; order Squamata; family Anolidae; genus Anolis; species Anolis sagrei. The sequence goes on along the minus strand of NC_090027.1, from coordinate 16,317,368 downwards.
TATTCTGACAGGTTGCTTCATGCCTTTAATTTTCCATGAAATCTGATTCAAGAGGCTGCTTGTCTGGAGGCTGCTCTTGGGGTTCTCAGAGCACATGACCCAGGTGCTCCTTGCCAACGATCCAATGTTTTCTTGAGACAAGCCTCTCTCTTTTCTTAAATCAACTTTTGGCTTCTCAGGGTGAAAAAGACCATTGTTGAGTTGTTAACAACATGGATCCTTAGAATAAAAACCGATGCAGCAGGATGGATTTAAACAAGCTAACACCCACTGTGCCATGCTTTCCCTGCCAAGAGGTTTCAGTTCTTTGCTGAGGCTGCATGCAAAGACCTTGGAAAATTCAGTTGGTTTGTTCCTTTGCCTCTGGACCCAACATGTTTCTTCTTCTTTCGCTGGAGATTAAATTACTGATAGGAGTTATTCTTCTTCTTGGATTTTTTCCCCCTATCAGTACAGTTCTGAGGCAATATATTACGAGCCCTGACATGCATGCAACTGTGAATTTCAAAACTGTCTCCTTTTCAGTCTTTCAAATCCCAGTCTAGATTTCTGCTCTAGGAAACTGAAGAGAAGCCAGGATGGTAAAGAACTGTAGAATCTCACAGCTTTCAACAGCAAAGTTTTTGGATGAAGACTCCCAAGAAGCAGTTTGGAAAAATATCTGTAACCAGAGAAGCAATAAAACTAGTAACGGCATATTTCCCAATTTGGAGACACTTCCAATGCTCCAGGCTAGTCAGGTGTTTAGTTAACTGTACTATGGGGTGTGTGATTCACTTTACATCCCAAGGAATGTCAATATCTGTACCAAAATGCATTTGGGTGCAAAAAATATACACTTCAGTCTGTTGGAGGTAGAACTTTCCAAGGTCTCCTGGAGGCTTAATATGGCCACAGTAGCCCACTCCTTGGCTAATCCCACTGACACGTTCTTGGCGACTTCATCTGTCTTAAGCATATTCTGTATCTTTTTCTACACAGCTGGTAAATCATCAGCAATTAGAAGATCTATCAACCAAAAGGTTGCAAGTTTGAAACCCCAGGTTGGCGTGAACTGCCAACAGTCACCCTAGCTCATTGTTTACCTAAGTTGTTTGAAAACAGCTTTAGCTGTAATTAGAGAAATTAGGTACCACTAAAAAGCGGGGGAGGTGTTTTACAATGCCATAAAGAAAGAAGATCAGAAAATGCTGGGTGACCAAAAAGAAGGAGGAAGTCCTGATGGCTCTACGTCATAGAGGATAGAGCAACAGTACCTCTTGGACTCGAGCCCAACCTTCCATGGCACCAAAAACAGCTGAAACAAACCACCTCCTTCTGTTCTGTCTGTCTGTGTATTGTCTACACAAAGCAGCATTGAATGTTTGCCAAGCATATGTACTGTGAGCTGCCCTGAGTCCACTTCGGGGTAAGAAGGGCGGAATATAAATAATGTATTATTATTATTATTATTATTATTATTATTATTATTATTATTATTATGGATGGTATCCTTGAAGTGATTGCACTGAGCTTGAAGGAGCTGGGTGTGGTGACGGCCGACAGGGAGCTCTGGCGTGGGCTAGTCCATGAGGTCACGAAGAGTCGGAAATGACTGAACGAATGAACAACAAGGAATATTAGAAAGAGCTTATGCTTTCAAGAACTATTACTTTGCACATTGGAAAAGGAAATTACAAATGCACGGAATGAATTTAGCACAACTCAGGGCACTTCCAGACAACACTAAATCACAAGTTTTAAACAGGAGCAAAAATAAATAAATCCTGGAACTTCAGAAGAGGTCCACATATAGACCTGTTGGGCCCTGAATTTCTGCCTCTGTTGTCCAGACTTGATGCTTTGTTGTGATATTTAGAGGCTCCCAAGATGGCCTCCATTGGAAACTTCAGCGGAAATCCCGCCTAAGATGCAGATATGCGGAGAATCACTGCAGCAAATCACTGCAAAAGTTCCGTTCTTGGTCCTGGCCAGAGAAACTGTGCTCTCCAGATGTTTCATAAAGTGCCTGCCACACAAACAAAGTTTACAGGGTAGGACCACTTCTGCCCAAATCAGCACTGCACAATCAAACAGGAACACACATTTTCAAACCAGGAGCAGAGCTTTGTCATTATTGACACTTTTTAGAGCCTGGCTGCCTGGACAGATTTGGTTTTGTACTTGTGGCATCAAACAACAGGGTGTTGTTCCTGGGTTATACATAGCTGTTCCTGCTTGTACTTATTGTGAAAAGATGTACAACATTGACTAGGGGGCACAACTTTGTCCTGACCAGAGAAAATGTGCCCTTCACACATTTCATGACGTTTCTGGCACACAAAGTTTTTGCCTTCTACTCAAGTGTCACCTTCTTTTTGGGTACCAACCAATCAGGAGCAAACATCTAAAAGCTGGGAACAAACCGAGACAAACAAAATCCCGTGATTTCCGATTGCAGGGACATACAAAAATGCTAAGATCTGCATATTCGGCTCTAAACCGCAATAGGAGGAGATATGATAGCCATGTATAAATATGTGAGAGGAAGCCACAGGGAGGAGGGAGCAAGCTTGTTTTCTGCTTCCTTGGAGACTAGGAACAATGGCTTCAAACTACAAGAGAAGAGATTCCATCTGAACATGAGGAAGAACTTCCTGACTGTGAGAGCCGTTCAGCAGTGGAACTCTCTGCCCCGGAGTGTGGTGGAGGCTCCTTCTTTGGAAGCTTTTAAACAGGGGCTGGATGGCCATCTGTCAGGGGTGATTTGAATGCAATATTCCTGCTTCTTGGCAGGGGGTTGGACTGGATGGCCCATGAGGTCTCTTCCAACTCTTTGATTCTATGAATATTCCTGCACCTGGAAATCTCGCATTTTTTGCTTTTTGTAGCTTCCGTGTTTACAGGGAACGTTGTCTGGCCACCCTCCCGTTTACTGCGGAAGCTCCTGGGATAAAAGTACTGTCTGGATGGCATATAAAAGGAAACAAATAACCAATGGGCATACACTGGTAAAAGAAAATAGGGTGGAATGTTTCGTCATTTTCCTGAATATCAAAGTTAACCCACATTAAAGAAAGGGAACAAGACAGACACTTGTGAGTTCATTTCCCTTCTTCACTGAAGACTCTCACACAGCAAGTTAAGATGCAAATTTATTTTGCTTCTTTAAAATAACAGGCAATTCCCCCGAGGCCTTTTCCCCTACTTCTTGCTACATAAAATAATTCTGTTAGGAAATAGGGTGGATTTTCCTGCCATTTTCCTGTACATACACTTCAGATTACAGGAAAACCAAGGCTGGGCAATTCTGAATATGAGAGTGAGAGGCACTTAAACTTCCATGTCTTCTAATGAGAAGTCTCTTGCAAGAACAGTGGAACCGCAGGCTGGTCGGAGTAAATTGCATAAAATAAAAAAAACACTGTCTTGCCAAGGAAACGGGGAATAGCAAAAGTTAGCAATATAACAAAACATGCAAAACATCATTGAGAGATGATCCTTCTGTACAAGTCTACACACCCAACGGGCGACTGACAGGAACGCAAGAGTTGGCTTGCCTTCTTTTGTTTTCATCCTGTTCAGGGTTTGATTAAAAAAAGAAAAGTTGTGGAAATATTTTTTTTGTTTTAATTTTTTTAAAAAATAACAAAAAAATGGTCTTTAGACAGACTACTGAAAACAACTCTGAGAGTAGAGCACTTTCTTCCTCAAGAGTCACCTTATGGAAGAGTTCAGAAAGGGTCAAATATTGACCAATAAATGGCTTGTCTGCTTTTGTAATCTCAACCGTGGCATCAACAGGGAGGGCCGTTTGGAGCATCTTCCTTATTCCGCCGGTTTGGTCACCAAGGCGAGCGGCTGGGCTTGCAACATGGCCAAGGCAGCTTGAGGAGAAGGAATGGCTGCAAAGGAAGGCGGTGAGCCGAGCAGAGCTGTCGGGGGCATGGAAGTGAAGGGCAGAGGCCTGGAGAGGAGGGTGGACTGGCTGGAGGAAGACGCCTTGCTTGCCAGGAAGGAAGCCGAGTGCAGAGACAGCTGGGCCCGGGCTTCCGGCTTGGTGGTCAGCGAGAGAGGCTGAGCCTGTTCCGAATGAGTGGCGGCCGGAGCGGCCGGAGAGGCCAAGGCTGCAGATGGGGTCGCCGGAGAATCCAACATGCTGCCATGAGAGGACGCAGGGCTGTCGCAGGACTTCTCCGCTGGCAAGTATGGCACACATGGCTTCTTACTCTTCAAAGCCACAGAATCTGAGTGAGAAAAGGGGAAAAATGCTAGTTAATAGAGGAGAGAGGTTATTTTTTTTATTTTTTTCAGTTACTTCTACCCCGCCCTTCTCACCCCGAAGGGGACTCAGGGTGGCTTACAAAGGCACAATTCGATGCCAGCATCACATAACAGTAGTAAAACAAATAGCATCAATTAACAATTAAACAATAATTCCTGCATTACAACAATAAAACCAATAAAACCTGTAAAACCAATACAAACCCAATTACTCCTCATTGACAGTCAGCGTTCGCTATCTCATAGTCCAAATTCCATTTCCACATTGTCAGTCCTGTCAGTCCTAATCGTCTGATTGTCCTTATCTAGTTGTCAGACTGCCCAAAGGCCTGGTCCCACAACCACGTCTTTACTTTCCTCCTGAAGGAGAGGAGGGATGTTGATGCCCTAATTTCCCCCGGGAGTGAGTTCCACAGGTGAGGGGCCACCACTGAGAAGGCCCTGCTCCTCGTCCCCACCAACCTCACTTGTGATAGTGGTGGGGTCGAGAGCAGGGCCTCCCCAGATGATCTCAAATTCCGGGGTGGGACGTAGAGGGAGATGCGTTCAGTTAGGCTGGCATCCTCTTGTTATCCTTTTGCAGAAAGGGGAAAGTTTGTTTCAGCAGGATATGCAGGCTGACTGCTCAAGAGGAAAGGGATTTTCATGCACTGTCCTGTTTTCTATTGGTTCTCTTTCCCCCCAATATTTTAATTAATATTATTTATTTATTATTATTATTTTGTACATTCCTACCCCGCCCTTTTCCCCATAAGGGGACTCAGGGCAGCTTCACATAAGCAGCAAATGATGCTAACAATATACACCATGAAATTACAATTAAAACAGTAAAATCATTTTAAAAACATTATACAAAATCATCAATACATTCATTTAAGAATACATTAATGTGCCAGTAAAGCCAAAACCAAGCTGGGAAAATCCAATGTCGTAAAAATTCCAAAATTCCTTTCCATATTGCCCCTATTTTCTAGTCCAGGGGTCCTCAAACTAAGGCCTGGGGGCCAGATACGGCCCTCATAGAATCAAAGTGTTGGAAAATACCTCATGGCCCATCCAGTCCAACCCCCTGCCAAGAAGCAGAAATGCTGCATTCAAATCACCCCTGACAGATGGCCATCCAGCCTGTTTAAAAGCTTCCAAAGAAGGAGCCTCCACCACACTCCGGGGCAGAGAGTTCCACTGCTGAACGGCTCTCACAGTCAGGAAGTTCTTCCTCATGTTCAGATGGAATCTCCTCTCTTGTTGTTTGAAGCCATTGTTCCGCATCCTACTCTCCAAGGAAACAGAAAACCAGCTTGCTCCCTCCTCCCTGTGACTTCCTCTCACATATTTATACATGGCTATCATATCTCCTCTCAACCTTCTCTTCTTCAGGCTAAACATGCCCAGCTCCTTAAGCCTCTCCTCATAGGGCTTGTTTTCCAGACCCTTGATCATTTTAGTTGCCCTCCTCTGGACTCATTCCAGCTTGTCAATATCTCTCTTGAATTGTGGTGCCCAGAATTGGACACAATATTCCAGGTGTAAATGACCCTCCAAGGTCATTTACCCGGCCCTTGCTCAGGGTCAACCTAAGATTGAAATGACTTGAAAGCACACAACAACAACGCTATCTCATCAGCCAAAAGCAGGCCCACACTTCCCATTGAAATACTAATAAGTTTATATTTATTAAAATAGTTCATCATTTTAATTATTGTTTTGTTTTTAAATGTTTTTGCACTACATAAGATATGTGCAGCGTGCATAGGTATTCATTCATTTCTTTCAAATTATAATCCGGCCCTCCAACAGTTTGAGGGATTGTAACCTGGCCCTCTGTTTAAAAAGTTTGAGGACCCCTGTTCTAGTCGAATGCCTGGCCCCAGAGCCAGGTCTTCAATTGTCAATTGACAGGAGGGAGGTGGCCAACCTGATGTTCTTAGGGAGAGAGTTCCACAGACGGGAGGCCACTGCCCAGAAGGCCCTGTCTCTCAATCCCACCAACCGCATTTGTGAGAGTGGTAGGATCGAGAGCAGGGCCTCTCTTGACAATCTTAAGCTACGTGATGGTTCACAGCAGGAGATACGTTCGGACAGGTAATATTTCATTTGACAATGAAAACAGACACAAGTAAGTACAGTACTGCCTTAATCCCTCCTTATTATCCAACATTTTTGCTTATCCAACATTCTGCCGGCCCATTTATGTTGGATAAGAGAGGCTCTTCTGTACTTATAAGTACATAAGTATACTTAGACAATGATTACTTAACTTATTTATTTATTTATTTATTTACAGTATTTATATACCGCTTTTCTCACCCCTGGGGGGACTCAAATGTACGTGTTTCAGCGGTGACCAGGGGAGCATTCACACAGCTAAAACTTGTGCGCCAGCTGCGCCCGTACCTTAGGAAGTCTGACTTGACCACGGTAGTCCACGCTCTGGTTACATCCCGTATAGATTACTGCAATGCTCTTTACGTGGGGTTGCTTCTGAAGACTGCTCGGAAGCTTCAAATGGTTCAACAATCGGCATCCAGGATGCTAACAGGAGCAGCACTCAGGGAACACACAACTCCTCTGTTGCGCCAGCTCCACTGGCTGCCAATTTGCTACCGGGCACAATTCAAAGTGCTGGCTTTAGCCTTTAAAGCCCTAAACGGTTCTGGCCCGACCTATCTGTCCGAACGCATCTCCTCCTATGAACCAGTTAGGACGTTAAGATCGTCTGGGGAGGCCCTGCTCTCGGTCCCGCCGGCTTCACAAGCACGCCTGGCGGGGACGAGAGACAGGGCCTTCTCAGTAGTGGCCCCTCGGCTGTGGAACGCCCTTCCTACAGACATTAGATCGGCCCCCTCCTTACTGGCATTCCGGAAGAGTGTGAAGACCTGGCTTTTCGAACAGACTTTCAACTAAGCAGTGCAATTGAGTGATTATTGAAATGGAATAATGGACAACGAGATCGGATGCTGATTCTATTGATGAGACGTGATGGATTGTTATATTGCTGTACTGTTGTATTGATTCTGATATTAATTAATTGATATTATTGTTTTAATTGATTACTGATTTTGTATCGTCTTGTTGAAACTGGTTGTTAACCGCTCTGAGTCGCCTGAGGGCTGAGAAGAGCGGTATATAAATGAAGCAAATAATAAATAAATAAATAAATAAATAAAACTACCAATATATACATGAATTACTGGGTTGCTGTGAGTCTTTCGTGCTGTATGGACATATTCCAGTAGCATGCTCTCCTGACGTTTCGCTTGCATCTGTGGCAAGCATCCTGAGAGGTGCATAAATTTGGAAAATCTTCACTTTCTCTTTTGTCTGTCTCTCTATAGAATTAACATTCCCCCCACACACATATTTGTTCCTCTTTATAATGACTATATTGTTTTAAATGTATAAATAGTTATAATTCATCAATGTTTAACTTCATATGATGTCGGTCTTTTTTTAAGCTGCCTTGCATCCCAGACTGTGAAAAAACCAAGGTATTTGGCACCACTTCTTTTTAACAGATACGTTTTAAATCGCTGTTCGTTTTATTGATGGTTTAAACATACTTTAACTTTTTCTTTTTGATTGATGAGAGATTATCTACGTTTGTTCTAATCTGTGCAAGTCACCTCATGTTCCAGTCTGGGAGAAACATGGTGAATAAATATATTGTCTACTGCAACTCCCCTTCAAAGCATCAAATGGAGGTAAAATAGACATCAGCTTTCCAGTATCAATGAAAAGAAATATAATAAGGTCACACTCCAACTATTTGGAGTTTTTTGGGGAAGGAGGATGATGTGTCTGTCCAACAAAGTCCCAAGGAAAGCAGTTATGTCCCCCTCAACTCCCACCTCTGCTTTACAGAATGAAAAAATCAATGTGGACTGAGGCAAGATTTTGGAAGGTCAACACATGGCACTTACTTCCTGTTTCTTGGATTTGTTGCTGAGGTTGTTTCTCTCTTTTTCTCTTCTTTTTCTTACCCTGAAAGGGGAAAGTTCGCCCAAAAAGGTGATTGTCAGAAAGAAAGGCAGCCAGGAACGTAAGAACATCAGAATACATCTGCAGACTGAAAGCATGATCCTAACTGACCAAGTGAGTAAAAGCCAAAGGAGTTTACAATAGGCCAGCCGGAGCTGTGCTGAAGCAAAGCTTCTCCCTGACTACAGTAACATAGGAAAAACATGGGGACTTCCTATATGAAAACTCACACCCAGTAAATGTAGTTTCTTTTAAAAGTCAGCTGAAGGGCTTTGGAAAAGGGCAGATTAACCCATTTGTGTATTCCCAGAGACCACGAAGAAAAACATGCATTTTAAAGAAGGCATTTGGTTACGCAAGCAAACCTCTGCCTCTTACCTTTAAAGTACGTTTTCAGCACTTTGTGGTAAACAAAGAAATGGGAATTCATTGCCAAGTTTTATTGGTCACAGTAGCACAGCAGGTTAAACCACTAGCTGCAGAAAAGCTTGCTGACCGGAAGGTCGGCAGTTCGAAGCTGTGGGTCAGGGTAAGCTCCCGGCTGTCAGCCCTAGCTACTGCCAGCCTAGCAGTTCAAAAACATGTAATGTGAGTAGATGAATAGGTACCATTTTGGCGGAAAGGCAAAAGGTATTACGATAAGTCCCTGCAGGACCAAGTATATGTGTGTTGAAGAAAAACCTTATTGTGTTTAATTATCACGTACAGCTGGAAATGTAGGTCAACCAGCAAGCCTGGTTGACCTACATTTCCCAAGGGGCTATATCAGTTTGATTTTTCTTGAATACATTCTGGAGTACCAGCATGAGATGCTGATGGAGAGATCCTGAAGGAGAGCCTTTTCTCTGAGGAGACCTATGGACAAAGGCTTTGCTCTGGGGAGCAGTTTGGAGAAGCTACTCTGAAGGAGGCTATGGTGAAATAGTATTCACTTCAATGTTTGTTTTGATTTCTCATTTACTGTAAGATAAAGATGCCTTATTTTGTGTTTCTTGCAAAGACTGTTGCACTGCTTGTTTTTGTATGCAACAATGCCAGTTATATTTTCATCTCTGCTGAGTAAAGAGAAAAGATTTTTCTGTTCACTTTTACTCCAGTCTGTGAGTCTTTTGCGTTTGGATGCTGGGCAAAACGCTGCTGCGTAACAAAAGGTGCCCAAGCCGCCATACTGGCAAAACACAACCCGGAGGCTCTACAGATGACAGGGCTCTTTGGCATGGAAAATGGAACAAGAGCACCTCCCCATGGCCAGATGCCAAGATGCCAAAGATGGAAAGGGAAACCTTTGCCTTTGTTTGTGTATTGTATGTCATTGTTCATTGTATAAAAAGCATTAAATGTTTGGGTTGTTGTAGGTTTTTTCGGGCTATATGGCCATGCTCTAGAGGCATTCTCTCCTGACGTTTCGCCTGCATCTATGGCAAACGTCAGGAGAGAATGCTTCTAGAACATGGCCATATAGCCCGAAAAACCTACAACAACCCAGTGATTCCGGCCATGAAAGCCTTCGACAATACATTAAATGTTTGCCTATATGTGTGTATACTATAATCCACTCCGAGTCCCCTCGGGGATATAGAGCGGAATATAAATAAAGTGTATTATTATTGTCGAAGGCTTTCATGGCTGGAATCACTAGGTTCTTGTGGGTTTTTTCGGGCTATAGAGCCATGTTCTAGAGACATTTCTCCTGACGTTTCGCCTGCATCTATGGCAAGCATCCTCAGAGGTAGTGAGGTCTGTTGGAATTAGGACAATGGGTTTATATATCTGTGGAAGGGCTGGGGTGGGGCAAAGAGCTTTTCTGTGCTGGGGCTAGGTGTGAATGTTTCAACTGACCACCTCATTAGCATTTGAAGGCCTGCCTGAGCCTGGGAAAATCTCTTGCTGAGAGGTGTTAAGATGTGCCTGGTTGTTTCCTCTCTGTTTTTTTTTATTATTATTATTATTATTAATAATAATAATAATAATTGTATTATTATTATTATTATTATTATTATTATTATTATTATTGAGCAGGCCAATGTCAGGTCACAGCTACAAGTCAATTTATGGCATTCGTGTGAAGTTTTGTACAGGTTTTTTTTTCAGATGAGGAAAAGGAGTGGTTTGCCATTTCCTTGGCAAATGAGAAGAAAGGGGCTTTAATGTGTCAGAATGTGGCTCCCAATGGCCTTTCCATTGGAAACTGCTCAAACCATTGCTTTCCATATAATCACCGTCATCATCCCTCTGCATTACATTTCCCCTTACATTCTCTGTCCCCACCTTATCCACAGACTATTAAAATGTCGAAGGCTTTCATGGCCGGAATCACTGGGTTGTTGTGAGTTTTTTGGGCTGTATAGCCATGTTCCAGAAGCATTCTCTCCTGATGTTTCACCTGCATGTATGGTTCTGAGGACCTCTCAGGATGCCTGTCATAGATGCAGGTGAAACATCAGGAGAGAATGCTTCTGGAACATGGCCATACAGCCCGAAAAAACTCACAACAACCCAATAAGTATAAAATCTCACTCCTAGTTGTTCAGTTAGAAAGCAACAGAAATATTCCCAATACTGTAGAATGCATTCCAAAACCAGGAAATGTGTTCCCCGAGTCAAACATGGCCAACCCCCAACACCATTACATATAAATAATAATAATAAAACTTTATTTATACCCAGCCTCTATCTCCCCCAAGGGGACTCAGGGCAGCTTACATAAGGCCACACTCATCAATACAATAAAACACAATATAAACACAAAAATATAACAAAGGATCAGAAAATGAATTAAATAAGATGCAAACCAATATAAGTAAATGACACAGTAGTATAAAATCAAAAACTCAGATGATCACACCATGTATGACGGCATGTATGACTTACATAGTTATCTCTTGCAGACCAGGTGGGATAGAGCTGAGAATGAAGCTGCCGCTCCTTCCTGGCCAGCTCGTAGTACTTGGCTTGCTCTTCGCGGGACAGCGAGTGCCACTGAAGCATTAGAAAAAGTAGTTTAGACTGGAATTGTCTAGAGAAGTTTGAGACACAACCTCCCTCTCAAAAATGAAAGAATCAATCATGTTTCCTTGCTACACAAAAGGCTATGCTTCCTACGTGGCTTAAAACCATATCCTTTCCCACTATAATTTTGAGAGTATGAATCAATGCATATTTACTTGCAACCACCTTAAGTAGAAAAGGGATGTGCAAACTTGGGTCATCCAGGTGTTTTGAACTTCAACTCTCACAATTCCTACTAATGGGGGGATTGATTTTGTCATTTGAGAGTTGTAGTTTCTGGGATTTATAGTTCACCTACAATCAAAGAGCATTTTGAACTCGACCAATGATGGAATTTAACCAAACTCAGCACACACAATTTCCATGACAAATAGAAAATACTGGAAGGGTTTGGTGGGCATTGACCTTGAGTTTTGGAGTTGTAGTTCACCTACATCCAGAGAGCACTGTGGACTCAAATAATGATAGCTCTGAACCAAATTTGACATAAATACTCAATATGCCCAAAAGTTTGGGGAAAATAGACCTTGACATTTGGGAGTTGTAATTGCTGGGATTTATAGTTTACCTACAATCAAGGAGCATTCTGAACCCCACCAATGATGGAATTGGGCCAAACTTTTCACACAGAATCCCCTCGTCTTGAAGGGACTTGCTGGTGTGAGCCTCCCTCCAGCCTCGCATACTCTCGCTCACCTGCACATGCGCACTACATTGCCATGCGCCGAGCATGCCTGCTCTCCCCTCCCTGTTTGGCGTCTCAGAAACAGCCCTCCCCTTGGCTGAGACACAGGCCAATCACAGCAGAGGGAAGGGAGCCCCTGGTAGCTCAGTGGGTTAAATCCCTGTGCTGGCAGGACTGAAGACTGACAGGTCACAGGTTCAAATCCGCGGAGAGCGGGTAGAGCTACCTCTGTCAGCTCCAGCTCCTCATGCGGGGACATGAGAGAAACCTCCCGCAAGAATGGTAAAAACATCAAAACATCCCGGCGTCCCCTGGGCAACATCATTGCAGATGGCTAATTCTCTCTCACCAAAAGCGACTTGCAGTTTCTCAAGTCGTCCCTGACATGATAAACAAACAAAAAAGCAGAGGAGGGCTTTTGGTGGGAGGATTTGCTGTCTGTTTCCAAAAAAGAAGCAAAGGACAGGCGGAGAGATCTTCAGCCTTTTCTGCCAAAGGGATTCCTAAAACCATCAGAAATATATGTTTTCTGATGGTCTTTGGTGACCCCTCTGAAATCCCCTCATGACCCCCCAAGGGTCCCAACCACCAGGTTGAAAAATACTGCCTTGTAGACTTCCTTCTGCCATCTCATTTTGGGTACACCTTCCTTCATTTTTCTGTCTCCCCAAACCTCTTCTCAATATCAGTTTAATCTATGAAGCCACTCTTGTTCCAAGGCTTTGTGTGAATTTTTAATCCCACATAAAATAAAATTTCCATCTTCTCTAATATGAACTCTAATAATACTCCAAATACCTTGGGGGCAGGCATGTAACCGGGTGTGGGGGGGGGGGGGGGGGCTTGAGGGGCTTCAGCCCCCCCCCCACCGAAATTTGCATGGTGGTTCACGAAAAGGCCTTCCTGGTGCATTATTTAAACTGTTATGTTTATTCATATCATGATCTGATCACCATACTCAATATATCCCATATGCATGGGGGTATTGGGGTAATGATACAAAAGGTTTGCTAGGCTAGACCCTCTTTCACTCAGACTCAGCCCCCCCCCCCCCCCGAATCGAAATCCTGGCTACGGGTCTGCTTGGGGGTATTTGAATGTTCCATACAAATATCCCCAAGGTGCTAAGATACTTTACTACATCAAGAAAACACAACTATATCTAGCTATGAATCATCTCTGCATGGGGACTAGTATCTTAAATGGAATAGGAACAGGATGAAGAAGACGTCAACAATGTGTTTTGTACCCTTCTTCCTAGGATCTGGTTGATAGCGGCACTCTCCTTCAGCGTACACTCTGCCACCACCTTGGCCCGCATCTCCTTCATGTACAACATGAACGCATTCAGGGGTTTTTTAATATGGGGTTTCTTCTCCTCCTCCTTCTTGACAATCACAGGTGTTTTTCTGGAAGAGTCATAGTTTTCATTACAGTCCCATATTCATGGTCATAACCATAGGCTCTCTCTTACCCAGAATGTTCAGGCAACAGAGAACAAGATGCTCAGAGCAAAGAATCATTTTAAAACACTATTAGAACCTGTCAGATGGTTTTTCTATGTAAATACTGCAGTATCTTCATTCCATGTGTTTGATCAGAGTACATACAAATGCAAGGGTGATAAGGGTTACAAATCAGTTTTTGGTCAGTGTATTGGCAAAGGCTTTAATGGCCAGAATCACTGGGTTGCTGTGAGTTTTCTGGGCTGTATGGCCATGTTCCAGAAGCAATCTCTCCTGACGTTTCACCCGCATCTATGGCAGGCATCCTCAGAGGAACCTCTGAGGATAGCTTCCATAGATGCAAGCAAAACATCAGGAGAGAATACTTCTGAAACATGGCCATACAGCCCGGAAAACTCACAACAACCCAGGTTTTGGTCAACTTTAGATTTGGTTTGGTTATCTGTGGTGCTGATTCAGAAAATTGCATTGGATAGACCCCATCAGCTCAAGTTTCTGATACAGAACATATGCCATCCAGTAGTTGCCATCCGGTCACCCACAGAAAACTATATTTAATAATCTAGACCTTATTGTACTGGCAAAGGCTTTAATGGCCAGAATGACTGGGTTTCTGTGAGTTTTCTGGGCTGTTTGGTCATGTTCCAGAAGCATTCTCTCCTGATGTTTCACCTGCATCTATGGCAGACATCCTCAGAGGAACCTCTGAGGATAGCTTCCATAGATGCAAGCAAAACATCAGGAGAGAATACTTCTGAAACATGACCATACAGCCCGGAAAACTCACAACAACCCAGGTTTTGGTCAACTTTAGATTTGGTTTGGTTATTTGTGGTGCTGATTCAGGAAACTGCATTGGACAGACCACATTAGCTCTAGTTTCTGATACAGAAATATGCCATCCAGTGGTCGCCCACAGAAAACCATATGTAATAAGCATTGCCACTATAAGTGGGTTTTGTGAGACAAGTCGCTCTCGTTGCAACAGTGTAGTAATGGTGAGACCATGGACCGTATTTTAGTCCTTGTGGACCACTGGTGGTCCATGGACCATAGGTTGGGAACCACTGCTATAGGTCATACAATAAGAGTATGTAAATCTTAACAGATCAGGGGGAGTAAGGAGTGTGTGAATTTGTGTGGGTAGTTTGCAGTTTTCGGCTATGGTCTAATTTGTTTTTGTTGTAATAGAAAACTAAAAATACATAAAACCATTTTAAACACAGATTAAAATGCATAAACATAAAGTTAAACCAACCCAGGTTAAAGTCATTCATACCTATACAAATGTCAATTTTAAATTCACAGTTTGAAATTGATAGTGTAGGCCTGCCAAGTCATTAATGGTTTTTGAAATCCAGACAGAACTGTTTCCAACAGGTCCTTCCACAGTCTAGGGGCAGCACCAAACAGATCATCTGCATGACAGCTGAGTAAGTACATAGTTGAAGTAAACACCCCACAGAAGATCTAAATGTCGAGGGCAGATTGTATGGGAGAAGGTGACCTTGACCCAAATCAAGTAGGGCTCACTTCTAGGTCTACTTGCAATCAATCTGGCAGCCATATTTTGAATTACCGTATATACTCGAGTATAAGCCGACCCCAATATAAGCCGAGGCACCTAATTGTACCACAAAAAAACTGGAAAAACATATTGACTTGAGTATAAGCCGAGGGGTGGGAAATGCAGCAACTACTGGTCAATTTCAAAATATAAATAGATACCAATACAATTACATTGAGGCATCAAAAGGTTCAATATTTTGAATATTTACATAAAACTGTAATTTAAGATAAGACTGTCCAACTCTGATTAAACCATTATTCTAACCTTTTTCAATGGAAATGTGTTTATGTATCCTTCCAATAATAATAGAGAGAAATAATAAATGTAATAATAACAATAATAAATTAAAATAATAAATGTAATAATAATAAGAGTAAAATGATAAATGTAATAATAACAACAACAATGACAACAACAGAACTCAATAATAAATAATCTTGACTCAAGTATAAGCCGAGAGGGACTTTTTCAGCCTAAAACAGGGGCTGAAAAACTAGGCTTATACTCGAGTATATACAGTAACTGAAATTTCCAAGCTTGGTGCAGAGGTTGCCCAATGTAAAGAACACTGTAAAAATCCAACCTGGAGGTTGTTGGAGCATGCAAGAAATCAGTGAGTGTGTGTGTGTCAACTATATAACAAGATGCATGAAACTGATTGGTCAGGCAATGCCCGGGGAGTGGGCTGAGCATAGGACTTTTGGATACTGTTACATTTTTGTTCAGGCTTGAGCTATGCAAGAGCACTGGGAGAAGTGGAGAGAGACATAGTTTGAAGTGTACTCTTGCTTCATGAACTGCTGAAGGAGTTTACCCACATGGGCCAAGAAAGACCATTTTAAATCTCTCACAAAAGGGCATTATGTGAGTTGGTGCAACTGATCACATTGTACATATGTTTTGGATTTAAGAAGAGTAAACTACTTGTTCTTTACTATCCACCTGTGTGGCATATTTTCTTTCTCTGGCAAGGCGGTGTGTGGGCTGATCTAAAGTGAACTACACGTGGTTTATTTTACATTATGCCACAGAGGTTGCCAGGGTATGCCCTACCATGTTTAGGTCCTCTGAGTCTAGGAAGGGGTGCAGTTGGCATATCAGCCGAATCTGATAGTAAGAACTCTTGACTTGCATCTATCTGAGTTGACGTTTGAAGACACAGATATAGGAGCTCCGTTAAGTTGCAAACACACTCTTGCAGAAGGAGTGTAAACTCATTCTAAACTGATCACACACACCCCCAAACCTTGGTTAGGACCCTTAATGGCAAGCACCTATCATAGAATCATAGAGTTGGAAGAGACCTCATGGGCCATCCAGTCCAACCCCTTGCCAAGATCTTTTCTGGGATCAGTTCTGATTTGTTTTTCTCAGTGGTGGCCCCTCGGCTGTGGGGCCACCCTCCCTATAGATATTAGATCGGCCACCTCCCTTTTAACATTCTGGAAAAAAGTCAAGACTTGGTTTTTTGAACAAGCGTTTGCAAATGCAGAATAACTGACATAGGAAAAAAGGATTAACTAGACAATGAATCCGGACAACGTTTTTAACAAAGCGACACTATGAATTTATATTTTATTGATTTGTTTTTATTATATGTTATGTTTTTAATTATATTTATGACATTGTAAGCATTGAATTTTGCCCCGTTGACCACCTTGAGTTGCCTACGGACTGAGAAAGGCGGTATACAAATACAGCAAATAAATAAATAAATAGATAAATAAATAAATAATGTCGGTATATAATCGTTTCTTGAATGAAAATCACAGTTTAAACTGTATGGTTTCAGCAGTGCATGGGTTAAAACAATAGAGGTGTGTAGAATTGATAAGAGTGTCACATTTGGACTTTCCTGTGCAAACTGGAAAAGAAGGACAATGTGCTCTGTGCGGTGTGCTGAGATGTGAATGGACATGGCCAGAGAAAGTGATGTACATATTTTGTAAATAAAGCAAAAGTGTCGCTTTTGTTGAAAGCTGAATTGATGAGTCCAGTGTTTATATTCAACTTCATGCCTTCAAGAAGTTCCTTGCAAGGTCGAAGCAGCTGAGATAAGAACAAAGATTTATCTCAATTTTCCTGACATCTATATAAATAAAAATGTAATGTTCGTTTGTGGGATTAACATAACTCAAAAACCACTGGGTGAATTGACACCAAATTTGGACACACGACACCTATCAGGACAACAAGTGACCATCAGTCATAAAAACACTGAAAAACACAGCAGAAGAGACTTTAAAAGCAAAAAAAATTAATACATTAGAACGCATGTGCAAAACCACATACACACAAATATATATACAAACAAAACACATATACAGAGACTGGGCCACAGCAATGCGTGGCAGGGTACGGCTAGTCTATATAAATAAAAATGTAAAGTTTATTTGTAGGCTTAACATAACTGAAAAACCACTGGATGAATTGACACCAAATTTGGACACAATACACCTATCAGGCTATCAAGTGACCATCACTCATAAAAACACTGAAAAACACAGCAGAAAAGACTTAAAAAGTCAAAAAACAAAAAATATATTACAACGCATGCGCAAAACCACATATATACACAAACACACATATATACACATATACACAAATATATACACACGCACAAAACACATATACACAGACTGGGCCACAGCAACACATGGTAGGGGACGGCTAGTATCACAATAAAAACGTATACAAAAATATTGCAGCAGTTGGACTATATTTAAAGCAGTGATGATTTGGAACAACTAGTCTGGGTTGCAACAAACTCCTGAAATGGGGCTTCAAATTAATCATAAAATCTATGTAAATAAAAATGTAATGTTCATTTGTGGGATTAACATAACTCAAAAACTACTGGATGAATTGCCACCAAATTTGGACACAATACACCTATCAGAACAACGAGTGACCATCACTCAAAACAATTGATTTTTGGGAGTTTTAGTTGCTGAGATTTATAGTTTACTTACAATTAAAGAGCATTCTGAACTCCACCAATGATGGAATTGAACCAAACATGGAACACAGAACTTCCATGACCAACAGAAAACACTAGAAGGGCTTGGTGGTCATTGCCCTTGAGTTTGGGAGTTGTAGTTCACCTACATCCAGAGGGCACGGTGGACTCAAACAATGATGGATCTGGACCAAACTAAATATGCCCAAATATGAACACAGATGGAGTTTTGGGGGGAAAGACCTTGACATTTGGGAGTTGTAGTCACTGGGATTCACAGTTCACCTACAATCAAAGAACATTCTGAACCCCACAAACGACAGAATTGGGACAAACTTCCCACACAGAACCCCCATGACCAACAGAAAATACTTAAGGCCATCCAGTCCAACTCCCTTCACCAGGGCGAAAAAAATGTAATCAAAGCCCTCCTGTCAAAGAGCCACCCAGCCATAGATAGATAGATAGATAGATAGATATAGATAGATATGATTCACACACACACACACACACACATAGTATCCTAGATTTGAAAGGGACTCCTAAAGAAGGACAATTATATCTTGCATGTTCCAGAGTAGGCAAACCAGACAATCTCTACATCAACACTGACAAAGAAACAGCAATAAATACTGTTTACCCACAAACATAAAGAAATTACATATATTAGAAACCAACACTTTCTCATTACTTTATTTTCCATATCACCAGACTGGGCCACAGCAACGCCTGGCAGGGGACAGCTCGTACTTTAATAAAGAATAATTATATTAGATTTTCCCACACAAAAAAACCCATCCTGGCTGAATTGATACTTACGAACTCCCTTCGGGGCTCATACTGGGCTGCGTGGGCTCTTGCTTGACAATGGGCGACACGATGGTGGGGTGTGGGATTCCTGATGGGTGAAGTCCATGAGCAGGAGGAGGAACCATGTGAGGAGAAAACCTGCTGGACATCAAGCTGGAGCACAAGTAAGAGCAAGATGCTAAACATAAATGCCTCCATAGGTCAACTTTTCTTGCTCTCATATTTAATCATGCACTTATTTTACCAACCTTGTTTTCCAAAGTGCCTCCCCACTTTTTCCCCATATTATTTTGCCAAAACCTCCATAGAACAGTGTGGCCCACTGTCAATCAATGACAGAGATACTGCACAAACAAAAATCTTTATGAACCATTATATATATTGTGAACACACTTCACCATTGACAACAAGGAAAATAAATCCCTGCTGTATACTTCAGTAATTTGAACTTACAGATACATATAATGATAAATGTTCTTTGGCTCATTACATACATACATGCATTCATTTTTTCTTTCTTTCTAGGTCTTGCTGACTTTTGGTAATGCATTCAAAAATCCAACCAATATTCAATATACTGTGAGTACTAAATCACCAGAAAGCATGAATGTAGAATCAACTATCTCGTTTTCCTAAGATTTAATTTTGCTGGAAATAGCAACCTTCTACAAGCCTCTTATACTAGTTATTTGTTATATGTATAATTCAGATTGCTTGCAATATTGTAGATGTGTGTAGGTAAAGGTAAAGGTAGTCCCCTGACATTAAGTCCAGTCATGTCTGACTCTGGGGTGTGGTGCTCATCTCCATTTCTAAGCCGAAGAGCCAGCGTTGTCCGTAGACACCTCCAAGGTCATGTGGCCGGCATGACCGCATGGAGCGCCGTTACCTTCCCGCCGGAGCGGTACCTATTGATCTACTCACATTTGCATGTTTTCCAACTGCTAGGTTGGCAGAAGCTAGGGCTGACAGCGGAAGTTTATGCCGCTCCCCGGAATCGAACCTACGACCTTTCGATCAACAAGCTCAGCAGCTCAGTGCTTTAACCCACTGCGCCACCGGGGACTCCCGTAGATGTGTGTACTGGTATGCAATTTCCCCTTAACTCTATGTTGTTTGAGGCTGTGGGAGGGACTGCAGACCATGTGATCAGATCTGGGACTATTCAGACTGAGACTCCATTTTAGAAGTCAGTATTGTACTGTGTTGGGTTAATTCAGTAGTGTATTGTATAGTCAGTGTTCATTGCAATTGGCCACCTTAATTAGCATTTAATGGCCTTCTGGCTTCAAACCCTAGCTGGTTGCTGCCTAGGGGATCGGCAGGGAGGACTATCTAAAAGGAGGACAGTAAATAAAGAGCAACACTCAAAAACAGGAGAATTCCAGACAATCAATCAGTGTCAGCTAACACATCCCAATGAAGGATCCCCCTAGGCAGTAACCAGCCAGGCTTTGAAGCTGCGAGGCCATTAAATGCTAATCGAGATGGCTAATTGCAACATTTACACTTGCCTCAAGCAAACAAGAGTTCTTTCTCCCACCCACAGATATATAAACCTCACTTGCCTAGTTTCCAACAGACCTCACAACCTCTGAGGATGCCTGCCATAGATGTAGGTGAAACGTCAGGAGAGAATGCTTCCAGAACATGACCATACAGCCCATACAGCAACCCAGCAATTCTGGCTATGAAAGCCTTCGACAACAGAAGGAAGATCATACTTTACAAAAAGGTTATGATTATTCCAAATAGCATGAATGCCAATTTATCTCCTGAGGTCATCCTTTCCAAAAGGTTATGGATGCTTTTCCAAAAGGCTATGGAAATTCTGGTTTTCAAAAAAAAAAAAAATCCCCCCTCATTTTACTGTCCTTTTATGCGAGAACATACTCTCATATATGCTGTTATCTGTAGTCTTAAAATGGTACAGGCCAGAAATGTCCTCTCAATGCCAAGAACGAGGGCTTGCTCTCCCACTTGAACCTACCTGGACATTGAAGCATTCATTGCCAAGGCAGGATACGGATGTCTGAAACCACCGGGTGGAATGGAATACACAGGCTGCCCTTGCCTGAAATAAATAAGAAAGCCCCATTTGATTGCCTGCCACAATTCCACCACACATTTATTTTCCAAAATAACAGTATATATTATTTGGTTGTCAATTGAATTAAATATCAACTGAGAAAATATTTAAGTGCCAATTTTCATTTAAATTTTTTTTCTTCAAAATCTAATTGTCACAGGGACAGGAAGTGAGGTGAAATCTTCTGAACAGGGGCACAGACAGCAAAACAAACACCACAGGACGGTTACCCCTTTCCTATGCATTCCAAAGCATGTATGCATGCACGCATATATATGTATGTAATGATAGTTTGTGGTATGAACATAACTCAAAAATCACTGGACGAACTGACACCAAATTTGGACACAATACACCTCTCAGGCCACTTTGTGGAAGTGGAATCCATGACATGCTAGTGTGGAGAAGAGCAAACCACTGACCACCTGCTGCAATGCAACCTGAACCCTGCCACATGCACGATGGAGGACCTTCTTGCAGCAACACCAGAGGCACTCCAAGTGGCCAGATACTGGTCAAAGGACATTTAACCAACCACCAAGCTTGCAAACTTTGTGTTTTGTCTGTCTGTTTGTTTTGTTAAAAATGTAATACAAATGTCTGGTTGCTCCTGACACGATAAATAAATACCTCGCAGGCCAATAAGTGACCATCACTCATAAAACACTGAAAAACACAGTGGAAGAGACTTAAAAAAGATTAAAAAGCAAAACAAAACACTACAGCGCATGAGCAAAAACAACTCCCCCGGCAAACAAAACACACAATAGCAGATCCACACTCGCTTCTGGACTACAGCTTCCAGCATCTCCTAGACCAGGCCCTTTAGGAGAGGAGGATGATCCAAATGCACTGCTTCCAAGATGCAAGCCTTCTTCTCCTTGGATTTCTTTGAGAGCATCCCAATCTCGGCATATTTCCAATTTCCTATTCCTGGAGTGCAGCTCCCAGCAACTCTTCAAATAGATAGATTAGATGGGGATAGATAGGTAGGTAGATTGATCAGGAGGACTGCTGGGAGTTGTAGCCCAAAAAGAGGTAGAGAAGGAAGAATGGGGAGAAAGAGGGAGGGAAAGAAAAGCAGGGAAGGAAGGGAAGAGGAAGAAAAGGAAGGAAGCAGATAAGGAAACAAAAAAAGGAAGGTAGGAGAGAAGGAAAGAAGGAGAGAAAGAAGGAGGGAAGGTTGGCCACAGCAACATGTGTGTGTAATGTTTGTTTTTGGGATTAACATAACTCAAAAACCACTAGACCAATTGACACCAAATTTGGACACATTACACCTCTCAGGCCAATGAATGACCACCACTCACAAAAACACTGAAAAACACAGCAGAAGAGACTTTAAAAGAACAAAAAATAAAAACTACATTATAACGCATGCACAAAACCACATATATACACAAACACACATATATACACATATACAAATAAAAGTAAAGGTAAAGGTAGTCCCCTGACATTAAGTCCAGTCATGTCTGACTCTGGGGTGTGGTGCTCATCTCCATTTGTAAGCCAGCGTTGTCCGTAGACACCTCCAAGGTCATGTGGTCGGCATGACTGCATGGAGCGCAGTTACCTTCCCGCCGGAGCGGTACTTATTGATCTACTCACATTTGCATGTTTTCGAACTGCTAGGTTGGCAGAAGATACACTAATATATACACATACAAAACACACCCCGAGACCTACTTGCTTTTCAGAAAGCTTGTAAAACTTTTCTTTTCCGACAAGCTTTTGACGGGTGAACAACCCGGACTATGCCTTGTTCTCGCCGCCTATTGCTTTGTTATTGTTATTTTTAAGCTAATTGTATTGTTTTAATTTGCTTCTGTAAACCGCTCCGAGAAAAACTGGGAGTAGCGGTATACAAGTTAAATAAATAAATAAATAATACACACAAACTGGGCCACAGCAACGCATGGCAGGGGGTGGCTCTCTCTCTCTCTCTCTCTCTCTCTCTCTCTCTATATATATATATATATGTCTGGAGTTGCAAACATTCAACTCAGTATTGCAGAAATATATGGTTATATAAATTTATGCCTTATGCTTATGTTACAATGTCACCCCAAATGCCAATAATTGTAAATTTGACTTCTTTTTGCCTATAGATTCAGACCTCTGTCATATATCAAGCATGCTTGAAATAGCCTGAAAACCAGTCTGTTTCACAAGATAGTTAAGACAACTTTGATACAGTTTTAGATAGATAGTAACCAACTTTGAACACCTTGACAAAAGTATGGGATACAAATGAAACAGGAATTGTGATATGTCATAAAGCATTGTTTCTCAACCTTCGTAATGCCATGACCTCTTAATGCACTTTCTCATGTTGTGGTGGCCTGCAGCCAAAATTACTTCATAACTGTAATTTTGCTACTGTTATGAATCGTAATGTAAATATCTGATATACAGGATGTATTTTCATTAACTGGACCAAATTTGGCACAAATACCCGATACACCCACATTTAAATACTGGTGGGGTTGCAGGGGATTGATTTGGGAGTTGTAGTTGCTGGGAATTATAGTTCACCTACAACCAAAGAGAATTCTGAACTCCACCAACAATGGAATTGAAACTATCTTGGCACACAGAACTCCCATGACCAACAGAAAATACTGGAAGGGTTTGGTGGGCATTGACCTCGAGTTTTGGAGTTGTAGTTCACCCACATCCAGAGAGCACTATGGACTCAATGATGGATCTGGACCAAACTTGGCATGAATACTCAATATGCCCAAATGTGAGCACTGGTGGAGTTTGGGGAAAATAGACATTGACATTTGGGCGTTATAGTTGTGGGATTTATAGTTCGCCTAAAGTCAAAGATCATTCTGAACCCCACCAACAATAGAACTGGGCCAAACCTTCCACACAGAACCCCCATGACCAACAGAAAATACTAGAGGGATTTGTAAGGAATTGACTGTGATTTAGGGGAGATGTAGTTCACCTACATCCAGAGAGCACTGTGAACCCAAATGACTATGCCAAAGGGGTTCCTAAGACCATCAGAAATATGTGTTTTCTGATTGTTTTTGGAGACCTCTCTGAAACCCCCTTATGACACCCCCCCCCCCCGAGGTCCCGACCATTAGGTTGAAAAACACTGCCATAAAGGAAATACAAGTTATATACACTGAACTTCATTTGAATTAGAGTAGCATGTATTTCATCCTGCCAAAAACTAGACATGAGGTTTTTTCATCAGATACATTTTCCAACCCCAAAGTGTACAACACAGTGGTTTCATGGAATTCAGTCAGAGACTGGCTTTACACATAACATGTGTCAAAATCGGATTATACAGAAAGGTGAAGCAATTTCCACCTGACACAGGCAGGTTAGGGGAAAACAAGGAAGGGAGAGATAGAGGTAATTCTTACTGTGGTACAATCCATCCCAATGGATGAGGAATTTGCCCAATGGCACCAGGAGACAATGGGTAATAGGGAGACAGTTCTGAAGGATGAGGTGGCCGTGGAATTCCTGGGGAAAAAACACAATCATTGAAATGGTTGTGGTGGACCTGTAACCCA
Organism: Anolis sagrei; assembly: GCF_037176765.1. Taxonomy (NCBI): domain Eukaryota; kingdom Metazoa; phylum Chordata; class Lepidosauria; order Squamata; family Anolidae; genus Anolis; species Anolis sagrei. The sequence continues at coordinate 16,292,994 of NC_090027.1, read as the reverse complement.
ATGTTCAGTTCTTAACTGGAATTGTATCTTCCCTTCAATCAGACAAATATGAATGTCTTCACCCTGGAAAGTTGGGAACCCAAGCAATATGAGGAGTGGCTTAGGGAGCTGAGTATGTTTAGTTTGAGAAGAGAAAGTAGAGAGGAGACAAGACAGCTATGTTTACATATTTGAAAAGATGTCATATTGAGGAAGGGACAAGCTTGTTTTCTGCAGATCTTGAGACTAGGACAATTGCAGGGAAAGATATTTCACCTAAACTTTAGGAAGAACTTCCTGAGAGAGCCGTTTGAGCATGCCTTGGAGCGTGGTGTTAGGCTTTTATGTGTTTGGGAAAACTACCCAAAAAATAGAGCAGAGCATCCAAAATACAGAAATGATACTAAAAGATTATCAGTCATCTCACAATAAGCAGAATAGTGCAATGGAAGAGTGCTGGGCCCATAACCCTTTTTTGTTAGGATTTTCTGTGTTTGGGAAAACTACCCAAAAATAGAACAGAGCATCCAAAAATACAAAAATGATACTAAAAGCTGATCAATCATCTCACAGCAAGCAGAGCTGTGCAGCGGAAGTGTGCTGGGTCCATAACCCTTTTTTTGTTAGGATTTTCTGTGTTTGGTAAAACTACCCAAAAATAGAGCACAGCATCCAAAATACCAAAATGATACTAAAAGATTATCAGTCATTTCTCAGCAAGCAGAGCTGTGCAATGGAAGAGTGCTGGGCCCATAACCCTTTTTTGTTAGGATTTTCTGTGTTTGGGGAAACTACCCAAAAATAGAGCAGAGCATCCAAAATACAAAAATGATACTAAAAACTGATCAATCATCTCACAGCAAGCAGAGCTGTGCAGCGGAAGGGTGCTTGGCCCATAACCTTTTTTTGTTAGGATTTTCTGTGTTTGGGAAAACTACCCAAAAATAGAGCAGAGCATCCAAAATATAGAAATGATACTAAAAGATGATCAATCATCTCACAGCAAGCAGAATTGTGCAATGGAAGCGTGCTTGGCCCATAACTCTTTTTTTGTTAGGATTTTCTGTGTTTGGGAAAACTACCCAAAAATAGACAGAGCACCCAAAATACAAAAATGATACTAAAAGCTGATCAATCATCTTAACAGCAAGCAGAGCTGTGCAGTGGAAGTGTGCTGGGCCCATAACCCTTTTTTTGTTAGGATTTTCTGTGTTCAGGAAAACTACCCAAAAATAGAGCAGAGCACCCAAAATACAAAAATGATATTAAAAGCTGATCAATCATCTCACAGCAAGCAGAGCTGTGCAGCGGAAGTGTGCTGGGCCCATAACTCTTTTTTTGTTAGGATTTTCTGTGTTTGGGAAAACAACCCAAAAATAGAGCAGAGCATCCAAAATACAAAAATGATACCAAAAGATGATCAATCATCTCACAGCAAACAGAGCTGTGCAGCAGAAGTGTGCTGGGCCCATAACCCTTTTTTTGTTAGGATTTTCTGTGTTCAGGAAAACTACCCAAAAATCAGCAGAACATTCAAAATACAAACAGGATGCTAAAAGCTGATGAATCAGTTCACAGCAAGCAGACTGTGAAGTGTCATTGGATATGGCTGTAAATAATTTAGAGCTTAGGAGGCAAACACTCTGGAGGCTTTTATGCAGAAGCTAGGTGGTTATCTATCAGGGATGCTTAAATTGGGTGTTCCTGCATGGCAGAAGGGGTTGGACTGGATGGCCCTTGTGGTCCCGTCCAACTCTACAGTATTGTTGATCATTTGTAAAAACTCACCTGTCTTTGGGTCAATCTCTGGGGACAAATGTGAAGGTGGAGAACCTGGTGAGAAGTGGTCATTGCTATAGGTGATAAGTGGCGTCAGCGGGTGCATATGATGTGCATGTTGCACCACAGGAACTTTATTTGACTAAAAGACAAAAGCAAGTGTTTATTTGCATTTTGATATGTAATTTATTTGCACTAAGTGGGGCAGGTGGGGGAAAAAACTATTTAACACTTATTTCATTTTCTGCAAATATATTCAAGAATATTTTACCAGGAAGATTGCTCATTACCGATTTGAGAAAGTACATGGGTGTGGTTTAAAAACCCCACATAATTTTGCATTTTTTAAATTTATAATTTATTTAAAACATTTATAATCTATTTTTAAGATAAATCTTCCCAATGCAATTTACAACAGAATTGGAATCCACAAGATATAATAAAACAATGACAAAAGCAAAAGATACAAGAAAGTAATCATAATAAAAGATCAAAATTAACCACTACAACCAGATAGAATCACATAAATATCATATGTATGTGTGCCTTCATGTCACTTGTTAACTTTTATGAGATTCAAGGCAGCCCATGAATCTCATAAAATATACTAAGGCAAGGAATTACTATTATTGTTGTTGTTGTTGTTGTTGTTGTTGTTATTCTCCTGACATAAAGTCTAGTTGTGTCCGACTCTGGGGGGTGCTGCTCATCTCAATTTTTAAGCCAAAGAGCTGCTGTTGTCCATAGACACCTCCAAGGTCATGTGGCCAGCATGACTGCATGGAGCACCGTTACCTTCCCGCAGAAGTGGTACCTATTGATCTACTCACATTTGCATGTTTTCAAACAGCCTGGAATATTGTGTCCAATTCTGGGCACCACAATTGAAGAGGGATATTAACAAGCTGGAATGTGTCCAGAGGACGGCGACTAAAATGGACAAGGGTCTGAAGAACAAGCCCTATGAGGAGCGGCTTAAAGACCTGGGCATGTTTAGCCTGAAGAAGAGAAAGTTAGGAGGTGACATGATAGCCATGTGAGAGGAAGTCACAGGGAGGAGGGAGCGAACTTATTTTCTGCTGCCCTGGAAACTAGGACGTGGAACAATGGCTTCAAACTACAAGAAAGGTGATTCCATCTGAACATGAGGAAGAACTTCCTGACTGTGAGAGCTGTTCAGCAGTGGAACTCTCTGCCCCGGAGTGTGGTGGAGGCTCCTTCTTTGGAAGTTTTTAAACAGAGGCTGGATGACCATCTGTCGGGGATGCTTTGAATGCAATTTTCCTGCTTCTTGGCAGGGGGTTGGACTGGATGTCCCATGAGGTGTCTTCCAACTCTATGATTCTATGATTTTATGCTAGGTTGGCAGAAGCTAGGCCTAACAGCAGGAGCTCTTCCTGCTCCCTGGATTCAAATTGCCATCCTTTTGGCCAGCAAGTTCAACAGCTCAGCGGTTTAACCCACTGCCTCATCAGGGGCCCCTCATATTATTATGTTTATGTTTATTTAGGAGCCCCCGTGGCGCAGTGGGTTAAACTGCTGAGCTGCTGAGCTTGTTGACCGAAAGGTCGCAGGTTTGAATCCGGGAAGAGGCACGAGTATCCGCTGTCAGCCCCAGCTTCTGCCAACCTAGCAGTTCAAAAACATGCAAATGTGAGTAGATCAATAGGTACCGCTCCGGCGGAAAGGTAACAGCGCTTCATGCAGTTATGCCAGCCAAATGACCTTGGAGGTGTCTACGGACAAGGCCGGCTCTTCAGCTTACACATGGAGATGAGCATCACACCCCAGAATCGGACACAACTTGACTTCATGTCAGGGAAAAACCTTTCAATTTACCTTATGTTTATTCATGCTCTGCTTTATCTCTCCTGAAGGAGACTCAAAGACACTTAGAGGCTCCTTCTCCTGGAATTAAGTATACAACTGATCTGCTATCGATCTACTAACCAGAGCTCAGGGTGCATCTATACTGTAGAATTAATGCAGTTGGACATTCCTTTAACTCAATCCTATGGAGACATGGGAATTGTAGTTTGGTGAGGAACAAGAACTCTTTTAGCAGAGAAGGATAAAGACATGGTAAAATCACAGCTCCCATGTTTTCAAAGCACTGGGCCATGTGGTGTCAAACTACATTAATTCTAGGTTCTTGTGGGTTTTTTCGGGCTATAGGGCCATGTTCTAGAGGCATTTCTCCTGACGTTTCGCCTGCATCTATGGCAAGCATCCTCAGAGGTAGTGAGGTCTGTTGGAATTAGGACAATGGGTTTATATATCTGTGGAATGGCTGGGGTGGGGCAAAGAGCTCTTCTCTGCTGGAGCTAGGTGTGAATGTTTCAACTGACCACCTTCATTAACATTTGAAGGCCTGGCTGAGCCTGGGAAAATCTTTTGTTGAGAGGTGTTAAGATGTGCCTGGTTGTTTCCTCTCTGCTGTTTTGCTGTTGTAATTTTAGAGTTTTTTTAATACTGGTAGCCAGATTTTGTTCATTTTCATGGTCTCTTCCTTTCTGTTGAAATTGTCCACATGCTTGTGGATTTCAATGGTTTCTCTGTGTAGTCTGACATGGTGGTTGTTGGTGTGGTCCAGCATTTCTGTGTTCTCAAATAATATGCTGTGTCCAGGCTGGTTCATCAGGTGCTCTGCTATGGCTGACTTCTCTGGTTGAAGTAGTCTGCAGTGCCTTTCATGTTCCATTAATTCTAGTTTCCGTGATCACATGAGATCTGATTCCTTTACGGGATTTGGGCAGCTCACATAAATTACAGCATCTGATCGCCAAAAACATTCTAATATATTCATACTACAATATAAATTAAATGTGCAATGCTTTAGAATGGCAAAATACAACTTTATTCATCTCGTGTGTCTATTAGTACTCATGTTGTGCTTTAATGCCAAAATCAGTGACTTTTAAAGAGACTTCTTACAGAGTCTGTTGCAATCTACTTGGATTTCCACCAAGCCAGTCTTCATCTGTCATGTTTTCCTTGCTCAGCCCTGACTTCAGGTTATTTATGAAAAGCTAAATAAGCAAGAGTCCCCATCACACATTCGAAAAGTACACCATTACTTACTCCATTGTGAGAGGTATCCATTTACTCTTGTTCCCTGCTTCCTGTTTAGCCAGTTACAATCCGTTTCCCTGTGACTCTAAGTATACTCTGGAGCCTTTGGCAAGAGATACCGTCAAAAGCTTTCGGACATCTAATACTGTATCTGTCAAATCTCACATCACCTCCACCTACTGTTTAAGGAGTTCCCCTGGCTGCCGTTTTTTCTGGGCCCAATTCAAGGTGCAGGTCTTGACCTACAAAGCCCTGAACGGTTTGGGACCCACCTGCCTGTGTGACCGAATTTCCTTCTACGAACCCACAGGATTTCTTCAATCTTCCAGAGAGGCTCTTCTCTCGCTCCTGCCTGCATCTCAAGTGCGTCTCACGGGGACAAGAGAGAGGGCCTTCTCTGTAGTGGCCCCCTGGCTCTGGAACTCATTCCCCAGAGATATTAGGCAAGCCCCAACGCTGGCAATCTTCAGGAGGAATCTGAAAACCTGGCTATTCCAATGTGCCTTCAGTGATTGAATGTTAGATACTCCCTGACCAAACTTTGCACAAAATGTCCTTAGAAGCACTTTATCTATGGTTCGTGCAATTAAATCCTCCCTTACTTGGATCCTTATCCTGATAATTTTACATTGTCCTACCTCCCAGTGTTTTAAAATCTTATCCTTGAATGTGGCCCTGCCGAGTGAAATCTTTTGTTTTTAATTGTTTGTTTTTATACTGTTGTTGTTTTGCTAATTATATTGATTTTTGCATTTTGTGTATTTTATTTTCAGGTATTGTTATGTTTTTGTTTTATAATGTATGTACTATATTGATGGGCATGGCCTCATGTAAGCCGCACCGAGTCCCCCTGGGAGAGATGGAGTGGGGTATAAATAAAGTATTATTATTATTATTATTATTATTATTATTATTATTATTGCATGTTGCAATCTTAACACTAAAAAGGACAGCGAATGGGTCTTTGTAGTGACCATACTGATTCTTCCCCATCAATTGTCCTTTCCACTCAAGTAGGGAGCTTTGAGATGGTAGAACAGAAGCTCTCCGAAGCTCTAGGTGCTCTTACTGCCTACTACAGGGAAAACCAACTGATCCCTAATCCATCTAAAACACAGACATGTGCCTTTCATCTCAAGAACAGAGAAGCATCCCGAGCTCTGAGGATGACCTGGGAAGGAATCCCACTGGAGCATTGCAGTGCACCCAAATACCTGGGAGTCACTTTGGACCGTGCTCTGACCTACAAGAAGCACTGCCTGAACATCAAGCAAAAAGTGGGCGCTAGAAACAACATCATACGAAAGCTGACTGGCACAACCTGGGGATCACAACCAGACACAGTGAAGACATCTGCCCTTGTGCTATGCTACTCTGCTGCCGAGTATGCATGCCCAGTGTGGAACACATCTCACCACGCTAAAACAGTAGATGTGGCTCTTAATGAGACATGCCGCATTATCACAGGATATCTGCGCCCCACACCACTGGAGAAATTACACTGCTTAGCCGGTATTGCACCACCTGACATCCGCCGGAAAGTAGCAGCCAATAGTGAAAGGACCAAGGCAGAGACATCTCCAGCTCATCCCCTGTTTGGGTATCACCCAGCACGTCAACGACTTAAATCAAGACATAGTTTTCTTAGATCTACAGAGACACTCGCTGGAACACCCCAGCAAGCGAGAGTCCAAAAGTGGCAGGCCCAAACCCAGCACCTCAATCCATGGGTGATACCAGATGAGAGACTCCCCCCTGGGCACACAGAAGACTGGGCGACTTGGAAGGCGCTGAACAGACTGCGCTCTGGCACCACGAGATGCAGAGCCAATCTTAAGAAACGGGGCTACAAAGTGGAATCCTCGGCATGCGAGTGCGGAGAAGAACAAACCACTGACCACCTGCTGCAATGCAACCTGAGCCCTGCCACATGCACAATGGAGGACCTCCTTGCGGCAACCCCAGAGGCACTCCAAGTGGCCAGATACTGGTCAAAGGACATTTAACCAACTACCAAGTTTGCAAAATCTGTGTTTTTTTTTCTTCTTTTTCTTTTTAATCTGTTTTTGTTTTATTCTGTTAGAATTGTAATACAATGGTATGGTTGCTGATGACACGATAAATAAATAAATAAGTTGTCCTTTCTCCTTAAGTTTTCCCCAATTTACCTGGATTGAAAGGGCAATACATACATTTTTTTCCACAACTTACATTTATTTTACCACAATCTGTACTCCTGTTCTCCTTATTTGGACAAGGCTTCCACTTTGTAAGGGAAGTCCTCTTGCTTTTTACAGTTTCCTTGACTCTGTTTGTTAACCAATGATTGGATCCTCTTGGACCTGTCTGTATCTTTCAAGTTGTCCAGATCTGTTCTAGAGATTGTCCTCTCATTCCTGCACAATGTAGGGACTGGATTCAAAATGAAAACTTGAAACTACGACATGAAAGTGGCACAAGAAACTAGGTATACAAAACTGAGGGAATGCTTATTACTTAAATTATTTCCTTCTGACTTAAATCTCCCTCAATGTTTAACATTTGCACAAATTATCAGCCATTGCCAGAAGGGATAGGGAGTTTCATCTATGCTGACAATGGTGCCATCACTGCTTAAGCAGGGATTTTTTGAAATGGTTGAACAGAAGCTCTCCAAAGCTCTTACTTCCTATTACAGGGAAAACCAGCTGATTCCTCAACCATCTGAAATGCAGATGTGTGTTTTTAAGAACAGACAAGAATATCAAGCTCTGAGGATTACCTAGGAAGGAATCCCACTGGAGCATTGCAGCATACCAAAATACCTGGGAGTTACTCTGGACTGTGCTCTGACCTACAAGAAGCACTGTTTGAATATCAAGCAAAAAGTGGGTGCTAGAAATAATATCATACGAAAGTTGACTGGCACAACTTGGGGATCACAACCAGATACAGTGAAGACATCTGCCCTTGCGCTTTGCTACTCTGCTGCTGAGTATGCATACCCAGTGTGGAATATATCTCACTATGTTCTTGTGGGTTTTTTCGGGCTATAGAGCCATGTTCTAGAGGCATTTCTCCTGACGTTTCGCCTGCATTTCTGCATTCGTCAGGAGAAATGCCTCTAGAACATGGCTCTATAGCCCGAAAAAACCCACAAGAACCTAGTGATTCCAGCCATGAAAGCCTTCAACAATACATATCTCACTATGTTAAAACAGTTGATGTGGCTCTTAATGAAATATGTCGCATTATCATAGGATGTCTTCGCCCTGCACCACTGGAGAAATTATACTGTTTAGTCAGCATTGCACCACCTGACATCTGTCGGGAAGCAGTAGCCAGTAATGAAAGGACCAAGGCTGGTCCATCCTCTATTTGGATATTAGGCGGCAAGCCAATGCCTTAAATCAAGAAACAGCATCCTAAGATCTATAGAGATACTTGCAAGAACACCTCAGCAAGTGAGAGTCCAAAATTGGCAAGGTAAAACCCGGAACCTCAATCAGTGGCTGATACCCAGGGGACGTTGCCCAGGGGACGCCTGGATGTTTTGATGTTTTTACCATCCTTGTGGGAGGCTTCTTTCATGTCCCCGCATGGGGAGCTGGAGCTGATAGAGGAACTCATCCGCATTTTCCCCGGATTCAAACCTGCGACCTGTCGGTCTTCAGTCCTGCCGGCACAAGGGTTTAACCCACTGCACCCCCGGGGGCACAGAATGAAACAACTGTTATTGTTCACAATTCAAATAATTGTTGTTGTTCATTTGTTCAGTCGTCTCCGACTCTTCGTGACCTCATGGACCAGCCCACGCCAGGCTCCCTGTCGGCCTCACCACCCCCAGCTCCTTCAAGGTCAGTCCAGTCACTTCAAGGATGCCATCCATCCATCTTGCCCTTGGTCGGCCCCTCTTCCTTTTCCCTTCCACTTTCCCCAGCATCATTGTCTTCTCTAGACTTTGCTGTCTCCTCATGATGTGGCCAAAGGACTTCAACTTTGTCTCTAGTATCCTTCCTTCCAGTGAGCAGCCGGGCTTTATTTCCTGGAGGATGGACTGGTTGGATCTTCTCGCAGTCCAAGGCACTCTCAGCACTTTCCTCCAACACCACAGCTCAAAAGCATCGATCTTTCTTCGCTCAGCCCTCCCTAAGGTCCAGCTCTCACATCCGTAGGTGACTACAGGGAATACCATGGCTTTGACTAGGCGGATCTTTGTTGCCAGTCTGATGTCTCTACTCTTTACTATTTTATCGAGATTCAAATAATAGTTCTTACATTTACGGTACCTTTCCTGCATCAACCTGATCAAATGATGGTACCATGCAAAAGGATTGGGTTTCTTCACCTTCAGAAGACACTGATGACCAGTGACAAGATCTTTTATTTAAGATCACCTTTGAATTTGGCTTGTTTGGAACAATATCCCTCTAGAGCCAAATAAAGATCTTCTTTTATTTCTAGATACGTTTACTAGATAATTTTATAATTATCCCTTCCCTTTTGAGGCTTCTTTGAAACTTTTCCAGTTTTGTGGATGCTCTTCCCAATTATCTTGCAAAAATAAGGATCCAGGGACTCCTTCAATGAAAGAAGATACAAAACACTGCGAAGAAATATGCTTCCACATTTGGGGCAATATCTTTATAATCTCTCATGCTTCTCCCATATTATAACTGCACGACTTTTGTGATTCTAACAACCTTCTTCCAATTGTCACAGTCCTCTTTTGTTTTGTTTTGTTTTTAACCCTAAAAACTCCTAAAAATATTATATGATCTGATTATTCGACATCTTGGATGTTGGTGGCACGAACCTTAGCAACAATCAAGGCAACCAGTAACATTAAAACCAAACTAGATGAATATCCAAAGATATCACTGATACAGGAGGTTAACACAAAACCAAGCCATAAGACACTTACTAAGTGTGCGGGAGAAGGAGACCTCGTATCCTTTAGGGTAGCTCCAGCCGGTACATCAAGGAGTGGCCACTTCACCTGCAGATACTGGAATTGCAAAAAGGGACATTAAAATATATAACCAAAATAATGACACAGAAACAAGCAAACAACTAAACAACTAAATACATTTTACAGGAGCATAAATCAGATTCTTCTATGTCAAAAAGTCCTCCCTTATTATGGTTCACATTCATAGAATCAAGTTCAACCCTCTGCTAAGAAGCAGGAAAATTGCATTCAAAGCACCCCCGACAGATGGCCATCCAGCCTCTGTTTAAAAGCCTCCAAAGAAGGAGTTTCCACCACACTCCAGCGCAGAGAGTTCCATTGCTGGAAAGCTCCCACAGTCAGGAAGTTTTTCCTAATGTTCAGGTGGAATCTCCTTTCCTGTAGTTTGAAACCATTCAATCCAACTCACTTGTTAGCTACTGGGGGAAAAAAATAACTAATGGGGTTTCTTCCCATGCAAGTACCACTGTCTAGATGTAGCTATAGATACTGGAATAGGAAGGAAAATTATGACATGACTATTTATTATTTATTTATTTATTTATTAATGCGCTTGTATACCGCTAATATCTCAGCCTAAATCGGCGACTCATTGCGGTTTACAACAGTTAAAAACAATATTCAATTTAAAAGCATAAAACACATATACAATACAAGTTATTGGGCCACCAATAACAATCCCATGCATCTCGTAACTGAAATCGCAATCCATAATTCGTCGTCCATGATTACCCATCCTTTAGTCATCAAAATTCGTTGCAACGGATTAACCGAATGCTTGATTAAACATCCATGTCTTCAATCTTTTCCGAAACACCATCAGCGAAGGGGCTGATCGTACCTCTATGGGGAGGGTGTTCCAAAGCCGAGGGGCCACCACAGAAAAGGCCCTGTCTCTCGTTCCCACCAGCCGCACTTGTGAAGCCGACTAACCTTCAAATTTGACTAACCTTCAAATATGTAAGCCACCTTGAATCCCATTTCAGGAAAAAGGCAGGGTATTTATTAGATACAACCTGACATATAAGAGGTTCCCAAAGTGCAATGGGAACCAAAATCAGAGAAACCCTAACTCAGTGGTACCAAACCCTTTGTTTTGGACCAGGAACCACTCTCCAACATTAGTACCAAAATGGTTACAAATCAGTTTTTGGTCAACTTTAGATTCGGTTTGGTTATTTGGAGTACTGATTCAGAAAATTGCATTGGATAGACCACATCAGCTGTAGTTTCTGATACAGAACATATGCCATCCAGTAGTTGCCATCTGATGATGATGATGTTTTTAGATATAGTGTAATGTGATGTTTTATTTTTATTGATGTATGTATTTTATATATGGCATCGAATTGTGCCAATTGTTTGCCACCCTGAGTCGCCTTCAGACTGATATTGGCGGGGTAAAAGTGATATAAATAAATAAATAATCTGCTCGCTCACAGAAAACATATTTAAGGGGGTTTCGCGAGAGCAGTCGCTCTCACTACAACAGTGTAGTAACTGTGATGCCAAAAACCATATTTTAGTTCTTGCGAACCACTGGTACTCCACAGACCACAGGTTGGGAACCACTGCTCTAACTGGATGGCATACAATTATGATTTTATAATTAATCATTAAGTTACATTATCTGCAAAACTTTGTCTCAATATTTTAATTCTGGGTTATCAATCCACATATTCACATTTAGTAATAATATTGCCGAAACTCAAAAACTGGCTTGCCCTGCTAACAATCATACTAAAAGTACTAGCAGAGCAACAAAACAATTTTACGCCATTGTAGCTGAATGCGGTGTATCCTGTGAAATGCTGGCGGTTTGGGAATGTGGCCTGGATGAGTCGCAGCTGTGACTCTAACACACAAATCTTCATGATGTAAAACAGCTGGAAGGAAATCCCAGCATGCTCTGTTTAGAGGCAGAACAACCAATAATTTAAGTGGAAGATTAACCCTTCAACTTAAGACAAAAGTTCAGATTTCCTCCAACATATATTCCAACTATCTGCTCTGAGAGTGCTGATCTGTTTCGATAGGAAATTTGAACAGATTTAATCTTGCAAAAGCCCACATCCTTTTTATTTTCTTTTTGCGAGCATGGGCAAGTCAAAGTGTGGCTATCGAATCTGTTGACAAGAGGGTCATGTTGTAGTTGGTTTCTATGCAATTTTTAGAAATGTGTGCTCGTGTTTTCTATAATTGAAAGGGAAAAATCTAACCAGAGTGTGCAAGCACACAAAAAGTACAAGCTAGCTTCAAATAACTTTCATATTTTTTTTTCATAATCGTGGAAGACTTTTTAGAGTCTGGGAGGTGGGGAAAAATAAGAAATGGACACGACAGCAAAAGAGTCATATCAATGCAGAAGCATTCCAGACCAACATGACTGAGCTACATGTTTCTCACCTAAACATAGAAGGCACTTCGAATTGACATCCTCGTTGGGGATTTTCCCTCTTTACATAGGCATTTTTAAATACACAATTGAGGCTACGGTAGGAGGAGAATAACACCAAACCAAGGTCGGAGGCTCCAGACAAGAGGAATAGCCACAAAACAGTCCAAGGTCAAGGTATCAGAGGTACAGATAGTAGCCAAAGACAGACTGAAAGCAGTAGATATTCTAGAAGTCAGAGAAGAGTAGACAAACTGTGCCAAAGATTACAACCAAGAAGACAGGCAAAAGTTCCTACGTTTGCTGCTACTGTGGCAGACAAAAGGGAACTGAGGACTTGGCAAGATCTGCCCTTTTTACACAAGCATGGAGAGTGGGCATGGTCAACAGCAAGAAACTATTATGAAAGCACTAGAATGGTGGTTCTTAACCTGTGGGTTCCCAAGTGTTTTGGCCTACAACCCCCAGAAATCCCAGCCAGTTAACAGCTGTTAGGATTTCTGGGGGTTGAAGGTCAAAACATCTGGGGACCCACAAGTTGAGAACCACTGTACTATAAGGTTTTGGGTGTGCTCTGCCCAGGCAAAGAACAATCCATTTGTGTGATTCACAGAGACCACGAAGAAGCAGAATGTGTGCAAATTTGAAGTAAAATAGGAAAATAACTTATCAATGCCAATAAAACGTATGAACAGTGACAGAGCAACCTTGTCTACAATACAGATCTGTTTCTCTTCAAATGTTGCATTTTAGCTATAAAATGCAGCTTGGGCCTTAAAGTAGAATTCAGGCAGTCCCCAAGTTAAGGACGAGATATGTTCTATAGAGCCCCCGGCGGTGCAGTGGATTAAAGTGCTGAGCTGTTGAACTTGCTGACCGAAAGGTCACAGGTTCGAATCCGGGGAGTGGGGTGAGCTCCTGCTGTTAGCCCCAGCTTCTGCCAACCTAGCAGTTCAAAAACACACAAATGTGAGTAGACCTTCCAATGGGAAGTAACAGCACTCTATGCAGTCATGCTAGCCACACCTTGGAGGTGTCTACGGACAACGACGGTTCTTCAGCTAAGAAACGGAGATGAGCACCAACTCCCAGAATTGGACACGACTGGACTTAATGTCAGGGGAAAATCTTTATCTATGTTCTATAGGTTTGTTCTTAAGTTGAATTTGTATGTAAGTCAGAACAGGTACGCTTTTAAGTGTAACTCCAGCCACACAGACACACACACACACACACACACGCATGCACGCTTTGGACTGCATAGAGAAGGGTGAACACCCCTGTGGTGTTTGTTTTGCTGTCTGTACCCCTGTTCAGAAGATTTCGCCTCACTTTCTGTCCCTGTGAAAACAAGGATTGGTGAGAAAGCTTCAGTGGAGTTATCTTTTCCCCATTATAACTCTTTCAGAGTGAATTTCCCTTCCAAGGGGTAGATTTCTCTCACTTCCTGTTGTCTCCGCCCATTTTTAACTATGAGTTGTTTGTAAGTTAGATGTTTGTGACTCGACGATTGCCTGTATAACCAAAACTAACAACACCAGACCAAAAATGAAGGAAAAGACAAGTTTAGCATCTGCTGCAGCCACTATCTATAACCCAAGAAGATTCAGAACTTTATGGAAAATATTTAAGAAGTAATTATTGGAAAACCCAATCTATTATGAAAAAAAAAACCAACAGACCATTGCAATTAATATTCTGCATTCACAGAAAACTATCACCAGTAACATTTGTAAATATTGGTTTGCAAACAAAATGTCCTACTTGACTTGCTCAGTGTGTTTTGTGCAATCGCAAAGAGTTGATGCATGTAATCTGACAACTTCCTGGGAAAATCCCACAGCAGCATATTTGCTATGTATTAAATACACACTCTTGCTTCTCTTGTCATAGGAAGATGTATATTACGGCTGTTAAGGGAGATCTCATTTGAATTTACATGCATATTTCCAGGCATAGCTCTGCCTGGAGCAACAAACCACCTGTATCAGCAGTCTGCCCTTTTGCTCATTTTCCTTCCTCTTGAACTGAGAATTCAAATACCAGACCTAAAATAGTTCTTTCCGTATGTAACAAACTAATTGTTGGACACAAGAATGTAACAGTATCCCTGCACAAACAACAAATAAACAAAATGTACTCTACATGTTGTATTGCAAAACATATGTAACATTTGTACATGCATGGCACAGAGCACCACATGAATCCTGGCTTGTTGTTTACAAGCACCATTGCAACTAGTTGTTTGTTTGTTTATTTATTTATTTATTTATTTATTTACAGTATTTATATTCCACCCTTCTCACCCCACAGGGGACTCAGGCAGATTACAGTGTACATATACATGGCAAACATTCAATGCCATAGACACATAACATATATAGACAACACTCACACTCAGAGGCCATTTAACATTCCAGCTTTTCATGAGGGTATTCTGGCCACCAGGGGAGCTGTTGCTTCACTGTCCATTTGTGACACTGATGAAATACTTCCTCATTCTTTGCATGCTTGCTGGAGATTTTTATGGCCTCGTAAATTAGTTAAATTAGCCTCCACACATAAGCAGTACCTAAATTTCCTACTTGACAGATGCAACTGTCTTTTGGGCTGCAAAGGTTGACAGCAAGCTACACAAATTGGTCAGAAGCTCACTCTGACCCAGGCTGGCTTTGAACTCATGACCTTACGGTCAGTAGTGATCTTAATGCAGCTAACTCCCAGCCAGCTGTGCCACAGTCTCAGTTTGCCTCTACTTGCAGTGGAAAACATCAAGGAAACCATAGATCAAGAGAAACAAAGTCAATCCCCAGGTTTCTTCACAAAAAACGACAGAAAGCTATTGTTAAACACACTACAAAACAAGCTCCTCTACAAGTAAGACTAACTGGGCAGCATTCACTAGCATGGTGCTTGCAACTAACAAAACGATAATTTACCAGGCTTCTCTCGCTAATCAGAGCAGTGTTTATCAACCTGGGAGTCAGGACCCCTGGGGGAGGGCTTAAGGGAGTTTCAGAGGGGTTGCCAAAGACCATCAGAAAACATATATTTCTGATGGTCTTAGTAACCCCTTTGGCAGAGAAGGATGAAGATGTCTCCGCCTCTCTTTCTCTTCCTTTTTAGAAACAGACCAAGGGTCTGGAGATCAAGGGTCTGGAGAACAAGCCCTATGAGGAGCGGCTTAAGGAGCTGGGCATGTTTAGCCTGAAGAAGAGAAGGCTGAGAGGAGATATGATAGCCATGTATAAATATGTGAGAGGAAGCCACAGGGAGGAGGGAGCAAGCTTGTTTTCTGCTTCCTTTGAGACTAGGACGCGGAACAATGGCTTCAAACTACAAGAGAGGAGATTCCATCTGAACACGAGGAAGAACCTCCTGATTGTGAGAGCCGTTCAGCAGTGGAACTCTCTGCCCCGGAGTGTGGTGGCGGCTCCTTCTTTGGAAGCTTTTAAACAGAGGCTGGATGGCCATCTGTCAGTGGTGATTTGAATGCAATATTCCTGCTTCTTGGCCGGGGGTTGGACTGGATGGCCCATGAGGTCTCTTCCAACTCTTTGATTCTATGTTTCTATGATTAAAACGGAGAATCCTTCCACCAAAAGCCCTCCTCTGCTGTGTTCAAATTTGGGCATATTGTGTATTTGTGCCAAGTTTGGTCCAGATCCATCATTGCTTGAGTCCACAGTGCTCTATGGATGTAGGTGAACTACAACTCCAAGGTTAATGCCCACCAAACCCTTCCAGTATTTTCTTTTGCCCATGAGAGTACTGTGTGGGAAGTTTGTCCCAATTCTATAATTGGTGGAGTCCGGAATGCTCTTTGATTGTAGATGAACTATAAATCCCAGCAACTACATCTCCCAAACGACAAAACAATTCCCCCTACCCCACCAGTATTCAAATTTGGACGTATCGGGTATTTGGATCAAATTTGATCCAGTGAATGAAAATACATCCTGCATATCGAATATTTATGTTACAATTCATAACAGTAGCAAAATTACAGTTATGAAGTTGCAAAGAAAATAATGTTATAGTTGGGAGGTCACCACAACATGAGGAACTGTATTAAGGGGTCGTGGCATTAAGAAGGCTGAGAACCACTGCTAGTGTGATGAGGTCCTTTGAAGGCCAATGGGGTAGAAGGAGAAGACAATGCACTTTGCACATTTGAAAAATTCTCTGAGAATAGGTTGCCATGAGATGCCTGCAGCTACAGCAGAAACGCTGCCCTTTATATAGAGCTGCCTGAGCTACGGCTCTGTAATCAGATCTTCGCCTTCAAGGCTCCCACAACAGCCAATTGTGGAGAAGGCAGGGAGCCAGGGCCGTCATCTGTACAAGGAGTATGCTTGGTATGCAGCCGGCCCCATGACTCCCAACCAGCGAGCGCAATGACCTACAGTACACTCTGGCCTCTGAATTCAGTAGAAGTAGTTTCCTAAATGACTGCCTTTGATCGACTCTCCAAGCCTTGAGATCAAAGCGGCTGGTTAGACTGGGGAAGTCCCTGGACCTGGCTGCTGTACAGCTACAATCTGTTTCCAAACATTGAGTGGTGATGTGAGCTCACTTGCCATTTACTGCAGAGTGATTTTGACAAGCCTCAAGCGCTGCCCCATTCAGTGAGTCAGCTTTCTAGCAAAGCTGGCAAGAGCTGGGAAGCTATGAAACCCAAAATACCCACAGAGGATCATAATAATATAATAAAACTTTATTTGTATACTGCCCTATCCCCCTTAGGGGACTCAGAACAGTTTCCACATATGCAAAATAATACAAAAACATACAAAGATTTCAATAAGGGGCCTGGACTATTTGGAACGGGCTGGGCCAAGGAGAAGGGAAAAATGGGGCTGGCTGAATACTATAGTACAAGGAACAGTCTCAGCAATGGCCGTCCCGCTGCGATCCACCGAGGGCCCTAAGATCAACTGGGGAATCCCTGCTTGTTGTCCCCCCATTATCACAATTGGATTCATCACTGAGCCTGGAATCCCAGGTTGCAGCGGTGGCCAGGGGAGCGTTTGCACAATTAAAACTTGTGCGCCAGCTGTGCCCATACCTTGGGAAGTCACACTTGGCCATGGTGGTCCATGCTCTCGTTACATCTAGGATAGACTACTGCAACGCACTCTACATGAGGTTGCCTGCTTGGAAGACTGCTCGGAAGCTTCAAATAGTCCAACGAGAGGCAGCCAGATTAATAACTGGGGCGGCATACAGGGAGCATACAACTCCCGTGTTACGCCAGTTCCACTGGCTGCCAGTTTGCTACCGGTCACAATTCAAAGTGCTGGCTTTGGCCTATAAAGCCTTAAACGCCCTGGCCCAAATTACCTGTCCGAGCACATCTCCCCCTATGTACCATCACAGAGATTAAGATCCTCCAGGGAGGCCCTGCAATGGGTGAGAACGAGAGATAGGGCCTTTTCGGTGATTGCTCCCCAGCTTTGGAACTCCCTGATGAGATCAGGTCGGCACCTCCCTCCTGTCCTTTAGAAGGATGGTGAAAACTTGGCTGTGGGACCAAGCTTTCGCGACAGGGCAATAAACCGGCAATAGGAAAGATGGCCAGGCCAATTAGATTTGATGCGGATGACTAGGACGGTTTCAAATGGTGTATTTTAATATTTTGATAATTTTTTTTAATGTTTATGTAGATGTATGTGAATTTGTGTCCCAGCATTGAATGTTTGCCTTGTATATGCTGTGCTCTGCCCTGAGTCCCCTTCGGGGTGAGAAGGGCAGAATATAAATGTTTTAAATAAATAAATAAGGAACAGGACCTTTTCTGTGGTGGCCCCTCAACTGTAGAATGCCCTCCCAAGCGAAATCAGCTCTGCTTCATCCCTCCTGACCTTTTGGAAATAAGTGAAGTCCTGGCTATGTGATCAGGCCTTTGCAGATTAGGCTGACTTACTGGTGCGATGGCTTTTACGGAACTGACTGACTGCCCCTAAGATGACGATGACTTAAACTGGTGACTGTTGGTTGTTTTATACTGTTTTTATACTGTTATATATTGTTCTATTGTTATTTAAGTTGCATATTTATGTTTTTGGTTGTGGGCACCGTGGGGTGCAGTTTTGTTAGCTGCCCTGAGTCCCTCTGCAGAGAGGATGCAAATGGCCGAAATAAATAAATAAATAATACTAAGGGATCGGGGCCACTCAATTCCAGGGCCAATTAAAGGACTATAAAAAAGGCCTGGGCCAGAAGAAAAGGTGCTCTGAGGTGACAGGGAACTAGGGAATGGATGGGGTACAAGGCCAAGTCCTAACTGTTGGACCATGGGCTTGAGACTAGTCATTATCAAAGGCCTGATGAAACCACCAAGTCTTCAAGTTCTTACAGAAGGATGCAGAGCCAACCTTAAGAAATGGGGCTACAAAGTGGAATCCACGACATGCGAGTGTGGAGAAGAGCAAACTACAGACCACCTGCTGCGATGCAACCTGAACCCTGCCACATGCACAATGGAAGACCTTCTTATAGTAACACCAGAGGCACTCCAAGTGGCCAGCTACTGGTCAAAGGACATTTAATCAACTACGAAGCTTGCAAACGTTGTGTTTTGTTTGTTTGTTTGTTTGTTAAAAAATGCAATACAACTGTTTGGTTTACTCCTGACACGAAAATATGGAAGGAGGTGAGGGATGGAGCCAGCCTTATCTCCTTGGGGAGGGCATTCCAGAGGCAGGGGGCCACCACCGAGAAGGCCCTCTCCCTCGTCCCCACCAACCAGACGGATATACAGAGTGTTCTGCCCAATTAAAAGCCCTGCCTGTTATCATTTTCGAGCTGGCTTACTTTACGCCCCACCCTTCTTCTCTATTCAAGCCTCTTGGTCACAAAAGGGTCTTTCTAATCCATTCTGTAAGCGGAGACGTTGCTGGTGAATGGGGAGGGGGCGCCTCTAAGAAGGTCTTATAAAGGCTCCTTCTCATTGGGAGCAGTGTGTGGGGGTTGGGGAAACACTCGGAAAATATACAAGGAAAGGGACCCGGCAAAGGCTATGGGGCGGCTTGGAAAACCGAGCACAAGATCACGCCTCTCTCATAGACATAGGGAGGGAGGGGGAGAAAGAGTGTCTGTGTTAATGGCATACTGAAGCTATAAAAGTTTCAAAATGGTTACATTCCAGAGAGATTAGAACAGGCCTTGCTTGCTTGTTACCTTCCCTTCCCACCTCCTCTCTGCCATGAAGAGGATTTTAACTATTTCTCTCCCACATGCTGTTGTGCCACACACACAGTACAATGCACCCTGCTGTCTGCACATTAACCTGCCATTTGCCAAATAGCTTCCCCTCAGCTGGGGATTAACATCCTCCAATTCACAAAAACCATCCAGTGGCCCTGAAATGCAGGACCGAACAATGGGGCGCAGACAACAGACAGGCCTTGCCCATGACTGCTAGGCTTTTCTTCCTGCAAAAAGAGAAGAAACCGGCAGCAAACCCGAATTGGGAAGAGAGGACAAACAAGAGTTGCGAAAAGCAATCAGGAATTTTAATGAACAGGCTTCCTTCCCTTGTTATATGGAATTATCTCAGCAAAGAGCAAGCTTTCACCCTCGTTTTTTAAAACAAGGTAACTCAGAAGGGTTGTGTCAGTTGTTTTATATATTATCTATTATATATATTATTTGAACTTATATGCCGCCACTCCCCTGGGACTCGGAGTGGCTTACAAGAACAGGCTAATATCGAACACAATTTAAAACAATTTAAAACAATTTAAAAACAATCAGAGATCAAAGGCCCGTCGAAATAGATATGTCTTACATGCCCTGCGGAAAGCTGATAAATCCCGCAAGGCACAGACTTCAGGTGGCAGAGTATTCCAGAGTGATGGTGCCACTGCTGTAAAGGCTCTGCGTCTGGTTGCTGTTAGACGCAAGGTCTTGACACTGGGAATTTCCAATAGATCCTGGTCCTCAGAAGAACGGAGGGATCTCTAGAATTGGTAGGGGGTGAGGCGGTCCCTCAGGTACATCGGCCCCAGACCATGCAAGGCCTGAAAGGTGAGTACCATCACTTTGAAAGTGATCCGGTGCTCAATTGCTAACCAATGCAGTTGCAGTATGATTGGTGTTATGTGGCATCTCATTGGAATTCCCGCAAGAAGCCAAGCAGCTGCGTTTTGTACCAGCTTGAGCTTCCGGATCACCGACAGAGGGAGGCCAATGTAGAGGGCGTTACAGTAGTCCAGTCTTGAGTTGGCCGTAGCCTGGATCACTGTAGCTAGGTCGTCCCTGGACAGGGAGGGGGCCAGCCGTCTAGCCTGCCGCAGATGAAAGAAGGCAGTTCTGCTAGTGGTGGAGACCTGGGCCTCCATCGTCAGCAGAGGGTCCAAAAGGATTCCCAGACTCTTTACCAATGGTGACGGGCGTAGCGCATCGCCATCCAGGGTAGGCAGCTGGATATCCCCACTGCCTGGTTGACCCAGCCATAGCATCTCCGTCTTTGCTGGATTCACCCTCAACCTGCTGGCACGCAGCCATCCAGTAACGGCCTCGAGGCACTGATGGAAACAATCGGGTACAGAGTCCGGTCGTCCTTCCATCTTCAGCACAAGCTGAGTGTCATCAGCGTACTGGTAACACTCAAGCCCAAAACCTCGAACCAGCTGAGCAAGTGGTCGCAAACTGTGCTTTCCTTTGCAGACCAAGGTTTCATGGGATTCTGTCTGAACATATCTCCTGGTATGAACCATCACGAAACTTAAGATCATCTACAGAAGCCCTGCTCTTGATCCCACCGACATTGCAAACGTGATTGGTGGAGACGAGGTGTTGTCGAGGGCATCCCAGATCCCTGCCTTCAAGCTGGTTTGACCAGCAGCAGGGAGTTCCACAGTTCCTGGATGCCAAGTTGGGCCAAACTGATGAAATGTGCCTGCGCAGCAGCCTCAAGCAGCGACTCTTTGCAACTGTGTGCTCTCTCCTTTCACTTCCTTGCTAGCCCCAACTATGTAACAAATCCCCAAATAAAGATTAATCAAATTGCAACTTTTAAACTCTCTAGCTTGTCTCTCTTTCTTGCCTGAAACTATCCAAATGCATGAAACTAACCTTTTCCAGGCCTCGGGAGACTGTAAGCCTGCCCGGAATGCCTTCCTGGCGTTCCGGGGAGGCCGAATCTGCGCTCCCCCAAACCGCAGATACGGAAACCCCCAGGGGCCCCATATCCGCAAGATGGTGGATCGACTCCATTTTGATGGTAGATCAACTCACCCGCCACATGTAAGGTTCGCTCAGTGATACAGTTTTTGTCAGCAAGGAACCTGCCTGCTGCAGAAATTCATCGACAGATTTGTGAAGTGTATGGTGATACTGTTATGAGTGAAAGCAAAGTGCGTAAGTGGGTACGACAATTCAAAGATGGCCGTGACAACGTCCATGATGAGGACCGCTCCGGTCGCCCTTCTTTGATTACAGACGATTTGATTTGATCGCACACTCAAATCTTTGATTTTTGTGGTCCTCTGTTAGGAGTTTCGGGACCCAACGGGAGCACAGTTTCCTAAACTTTAGGTGTTCAGAAACAATGTTGTAAAGCAGTGATCTCGACACGTCAGGAAGTTTGTTTGAGAGACCTGTTATTGTGAAGCACCTGTTCTCACAAATCCTAGCTTCAACTGAAGTCACCAAATCGTCTGTAATCACAGAAGAGCGACCGGAGTGGTCGTCATCATGGACGTTGTCACGGTCATCTTTGAATTGTCGTACCCACTTATGCATTTTGCTTTCACTCATGACAGTATCACCATACACTTCACAAATCTGTCGATGAATTTCTGTAGCAGGCAGGTTCCTTGCTGACAAAAACCGTATCACTGAGCGAACCTCACATGCGGCGGGTGAGTTGATAGTCTTAAACATTTTTAAAGCACAGAACAGAACCGTACAGGTTAGCTACAGAGCGGAAACTGAGCACAGTTGTTCCCGAGGCATGCCGGTACATGACGCACGTGCTCGTTGCGGTATGCGCGCGAACTACTAGTGTCTACAACAAAACGGACCTTACTTTAAAAATACCCCTTGTATGATACCTTAACCAATCACTTGATGACTGATGCTGTGATACCAATCCTGTTTTTGTACTTTTTAAACTGAAAAACATATAGTATATTTTATAGAGAAGTCAGTTACCTACTCCCTATCTCACTTTCTCATTCTTTGCAACAATGACTCAGAAAATGTTAGAAAAGTCATTTCTGATAGAGCTCAAAAGATCAGAAAAATCACATGAAAGGAAGTGGTCTTCCAAGTATCCCAGTTCCCTGCTGCTGTGGGCTCCCAACGAGTTCCCCAAACTGCATTTGGAAACTAAGTTGACAGTAAGTACAGTGGATATAATCAAAGGTCATGTTGCTCCCAACTTTTGTCATCATATAGTGAAGGAGTAGAAACTAACAGGCGCTCTTTGTGGGCAGCTAGACATACACGTAACAATAACCCTGATTCAACTGAAACACTCATCATCATCATCATCATCATCATTATGATGTTTGGGTTGCTGTGAGTTTTCTGGGCTATATGGCAATGTTCCAAATGCATTCTCTCCTGATGTTTCGCCCACATCTATGGCAGGCATCTTCAGAGGTTGTGAGCTCACAACGTCTGAGGATGTCTGCCATACATGTGGGCGAAATGTCAGGAGAGAATGCTTCTGTAACGTCGCCATACAGCCCAGAAAACTCACAGCAACTTAAGTGATTACAGTCATGAAAGCCTTCGACAACATTATGATGTTTATTTATATCCCACTTTTTTCTTTCTGCAAGAGACTTACAGTAAAACCAATGCAATACAAACACAATAAACATATAGTTACATACCAATAGCATAGCAGAATTAATTTTCCGTATTTATCTATCATTCTTTTCTAAGCTGTACAGTTATTTCACCTTAACCAAACAGTAAGGTCCACAAAACAAACAAACAAACAAAAACAATGGAACTTACCAAGGATAATGCTAGAAAATGTAGCAACAAAGAGTAACTACAAGCAAGCAAACAAAGAGAAGACACACGCTCTAGACCAGGGGTCAGGAACCTTCGGCTCTCCAGGTGTGGTGGACTTCAACTCCCACAATTCCTTGAGGCTCGGCATTCACCTCAAAGGCTTACCTTGGCCTCAAGGAATTGTGGGAATTGAAGTCCACCACACCTGGAGAGCCGAAGGTTCCCCATGCCTGCTCTAGACACATAGACAAACACTTTCTGATGAGGATGCAAAGCCACATCAGAAAGAAGAATCCACTTAAGTTTATATAGCCATACTCTGAGTTTTTCAACCCTTTTGTTAGGCTGAAAAAGCCCCCCTCGGCTTATACTCGAGTTAAAGTTATTTATTATTTTACTGGGTTATTATGATTGGTTTTTTTACATTTATTATTTCACTCTATTTACTATGAGTATTATTATTACTATATTTATTTATTTATTTGGTAGTTTTGTCTTTGTCTACTGGTCTTCTCACCTCCATTCGAGGGACTTGGGCCAGTTTCCAACATCAATATTACAGACCGTCATTAAAACATCATATTTCTAAATCACACTAAAACATTAAAACATTGAAACAATTAAAATGGCAAAAATACAATCATACGATTACAGTGGTCAGTCGTCATCAAAGTCATTATTCGTCATCATCCATCCATATCACAGGATCATGGCTGATTAGTTGAATGCCAATCCCCAAAGCCAGGTTTTCACCTGTTTCCTGAACGTTAAGATTGAAGGGGCAGTTCTGATCTCCAGCGGAAGGGAGTTCCAGAGTCGAGGGGCCACCACCGAGAAGGCCCTGTCTCTTGTCCCCACCAGCCGCGCCTGTGAGGCTGGTGAGATCGAGAGCAGGGCCCCTCCAGATGATCTTAGTAATCTTGATGGCTCATAGCGGAGGATACGTTTGGATATATTTACATTATTTTACTCTATTATTATTTTTATTACATTTATTATTTTACTCTATTTATTATTATTATTATTATTATTATTACATTTATTATTATTATATTTAAATTGAATCTGTTATTGGTTGTTGGTTTTCCTGCCTGCTTTATATATTGTTATAATGTTGTTGTTTATTTTCTTTTATTTTGTTTTATACTATTGCTTGCATTTTAATGTTATTTTTTAACTGTGTTGATTGGGCTTGGCCCCATGAGATGGAGACAGGGTACAAAAATAGTTGTTGTTGTTGTTGTTGTTGTTGTTGTTGTTGTTATTATTTTCCTCTATTTATTACTGTTATTATTACATTTATTATTTTCCTCTATTTATTGTTGTTATTACATTTACATTATTTTCCTCTATTATTATTATTATTATTATTATTATTCATAGAATCATAGAATCAAAGAGTTGGAAGAGACTTCATGGGCCATCCAGTACAACCCCCTGCCAAGAAGCAAGAATATTATTATTATTATTATTAGTATTATTATTTATTTATTTAAATAAATAAAATAAATTATTATTATTAGTATTATTATTATTATTATTATTATTATTATTTGTATTACTGTTATTATTATTGTCCCTCGTCCCCACAAGACGTGTTTGCGAGGCTGGTGGGACTGAGAGCAGGGCCTCCGCAGTGGATCTTAAACTACGAGGTTGAACGTAGAGGGAGATACGTTCGGACAGGTAAGCTGGGCCGGAGCCATACAATTATCTGCACCGATGGTATTAAGAATGAAACATATAGCATTTAAAATATTTTCCAAAATGCATTCATTCTACAGTCAAACTCCAGTGACCACCCTGCACCGTTTTGTAAATTAAGCAGTGCTGTTTTTTGGGCGAGAAAGGGAGCAAAATATGTCCCTGGTACCAAACACAAATACTTCTCAAACCAATGACAGCCCCAACCATAAGAGGCACTTCTCTTGCTTGTGTATATAGATATACTATTAACTGATAGGTCACCAGGTTTCACCCACATCCTTAACAATCAAATAAAAATGTTTAGAGAGAATGGTGTCAAGGCAACCTCTCTGATGCAAAACTAATTCCACAGTATATATTTGTGGCTTGAAAGTTTAAACATAAATTCCACGTTGTTTGTTGATGTAACGTGACAGCTACACCTAGGTCTGCATCTGAACAGAAACAAGACCTCGAGCAGGACACTCCGTCTCAGAACTATTTAACCCTAGGAACGAACATGTTTGGAAATATGCGAATTCCAAAACCATAACAACAAAAGCAAAACTTTCCCAAATTGGGTTATGTTTCAGGGAGTGCAAGACGCCAGGTCATAAAGCGCAGAGTCACTTGCATTCTTTAATAGCCAGAAATGGAGAGAACCCCTGGACTTCTGCAGCTGTTTTTGTTTAGGCTGTCAAGAAATGGAAGGGTGTGCTCCTGCCACTGGCCGTAGAGTTCGAGAGCATTCCTTTCGGCCTGGAGATTTGTTTTTCTGCTAGCGTTTGCATGTAATACTATCTGCTTCCTTCAAATGCGGAGAAAGGTCCAGGTCCCTGTAAGGCACTCGCATCCATCCATCTATCCTTCTAACCAATCAGGATGGTTGTCCCAACCTTTTGGCAGCCCTAACCCCTTAAAGCAATGTTTCTCAACCTGGGTGTCGGGACCCCTGGGGTGGTCGTGAAGGGGGTGTCGGAGAGGTCGCCAAAGACCATTAGAAAACACATTATTTTCTGTTGGCCAGGAGGGTTCCTTGGGAAGTTTGGCCCAATTCTATCATTGGTGGGATTCAGATTGCTCTTTGATTGTAGGTCCCAGCAACTACAACTCAAGGTCTATTCTCCCTAAACTCCACCAATGTCCACATTTGGCATATTGAGTATTTGTGCCAAGTTTGATCCTGATCCAGATCCATCGTTGTTTGAGTCCACAGTGCTCTCTAGATGTAGGTGAACTACAACTCCCAAACTCAAGGTCAATGCCCACCTAATACTTCCAGTCTTTTCTGTTGGTCACCGGAGAACTGTGTGCCAAGTTTGATCCAATTCCATCATTGGTAGAGTTCTGAATGCTCTTTGATTGTAGATAAATTATAAACCCCAGCAACCACAACTCCCAAATGACAAGATCAACCCCCCCAGCCCCACCAGTATTCAAATTTGGGTGCATAAAATATCTGTGCCAAATTTGGTCCAGTTGATGAAAATAAGTAAGGTAATAGTAAAGGTTTTCCCCTGACATTAATCCAGTCGTGTTCGACTCTGAGGTGTGGTGTTCATCTTCATTTCTAAGCCAAAGAGCCGGCGTTGTCCGTAAACACCTCTAAGGTCATGTAGCCGGCATGACTGCATGGAGCGCCCTTACCTTCCCGCCAGAGCAGTACCTATTGATCTACTCACATTTGCATGTTTTCAAACTGCTAGGTTGGCAGAAGCTGGGGCTAACAACGGAAGCTCATGCTGCTCCCCTGATTTGAACCTGTGACTTTTTGGTCAACAAGCTCAGCAGTTCAGCGATTTAATCCACTGGGCTCCTAGTTCATGTAAATACATCCTACATATCAGATATTTAACATTGTGATTCATGTTGTTGTTCATTTGTTCAGTCGTTTCTGACTCTTCATGACCTCATGGACCAGCCCATGCCAGAGCTCCCTGTCGGTCGCCACCACCCCCAGCTCCTTCAAGGTCAATCCAATCACTTCAAGGATCCAATCCATCCATCTTTCCCTTGGTCGGCCCCTCTTCCTTTTTCCTTCCATTTTCCCCAGCATCATTGTCTTCTCTAAGCTTTCCTTTCTTCTCATGATGTGGCCAAAGTACTTCATCTTTGCCTCTACTATCCTTCCCTCCAGCGAGCTGTCGAGCTTTATTTCTTGAAGTATGGACTGGTTGGATCTTCTGGTGGTCCAAGGCACTCTCAGAACTTTTCTCCAGCTCCACAGTTCAAAGGAATCTATCTTCCTTCACTCAGCCTTCCTATGATCCAGCTCTCACATCCGTAGGTTACTACAGGGAATACCATTGCTTTGACTATGCAGATTTTTGTTGCCAGTGTGATGTCTCTATTCTTCACTATTTTATCAAGATTTGTCATTGCTCTCCTCCCAAGAAGTAAGCGTCTCCTGAATTCATAACAGTAGCAAAATTACAGTTATGAAGTAGCAACGAAAATAATTTAATGGTTGGGGGTCACTGTACTGTATTAACATGGCATTAGGCAGGTTGAGAACCACCGCTTTAAAGCCTCTCTAAAATGCTGGTGCCTCAGCTTCCCCCTGTGACATATAATTCTCATTATTCAAAGAGCGAACTTCTATTTATGCACATGGAGACCATTCACTTGGTCTAAACCATCTTCCAATGAACATGGCATCCATGAAAGAAAAAAAATAAAAGAATTGGAACAATCTGCATCAAATTTAGGGTCGCTTTCATGTCCAACTTCATTGCATGGATTTGGTGAGAATCTGCCAGAAAAACAGCTGAGGAGGGAAAGGAAAGAGCCTGGGGCTGTTAAGAATTGTGGGAGTTGAAGTCCAAAACACTTGGAAGTCCCAAGTTTGCTCATACTACTCTAGCCTCATTGACACTATGAATGAATATAGTACATCAAATATTGTATGCTGGAAATGTGTGTTTTGACCAGAAATCTCTGGAAACCAGGAGGGCCTCTCAACCTCGCTGGAAAGGGGGAGAGGTGGAAGACACGAACGGCAAACCCAGACAGACCGAGGGTCGACCAAGATGGTGGCAACAAGTGGGTCAAAGGCCAGCCAACCTCCCTGCTCCGGTTTCCATGGATATGTGGCCTATTCATAGAGGGCACAGAGGGCTCTTCACAGCCACTTGCACACAATTGAGCTGCTACTCCATGCTCAGCAAGCTTCGTCTTTGGGAGGGTGACACATTCGATGGGAAACTTTAATGGAGTCAATTAAAACAGAGCATTGGCACTAAACAGAAAACGCCCTGGATAATTTGAGGGACATTGGGTTGTTGTAAGTGTTTTGGGCTGTATGGCCATGTTCCAGAAGTATTCTCTCCTGACGGTTCACCTGGTTGTGAGGTCTCTTGGACACTAGGAAAATGGGGTTTATATATCTTTTCCTAGTTTCCAATGGACCTCACAACCTCTGAGGATGCCTGTCGTAGATCCAGGTGAAACGTCAGGAGAGAATACATCTGGAGCATAGCCATACAGCTCAAAAAACTTACAGCAACCCAGTGATTCTGGCTATGAAAGCCTTTGATAATACATTAAGTGACATTGCTATAACTGTCTAATGATCAATGTATAGTCGAAGGCTTTCATGGCTGGAATCACTCAGTTCTTGTGGGTTTTTTCGGGCTATATGGCCATGTTCTAGAGGCATTTCTCCTGATGTTTCGCCTGCATCTATGGCAAGCATCCTCAGAGGTGAGGTGACCTTACCTCTGAGGATTCTTGCCATAGATGCAGGCGAAACGTCAGGAGAAATGCCTCTAGAACATGGCCATATAGCCCGAAAAAACCCACAAGAACTGTCTAATGATCATTGCAGTAGTGTACATGCCGGAAGAGCAGGGATGAGAGGAATAATCCATAGATCTTACTTTTCTATAATGCATCTGTGCTGCCAGCACGATGGCCAAAAGAGCTTGCGGTACAACTTGGGAGTCACTCCAAGGAAAGGCAGGTCTTTTAGAAGAGTTCATTATTTCTTTAACTAGACTTATTCTAATATCTACTTGTATTTTCAGACTGCTTTTCTTCTCTTTTGCAAGAGTGATCACAGAAGGCCACAAAATAACATCAATTGCTAATTTTCAAAGCAAAATGCACAAATACCACAAGAGTAGTTGTAAGTTTTTCGGGATATATGGCCATGTTCCAGATGCATTCTCTCCTGACATTTCACCTGCATCTATGGCAGGCATCCTCAGAGATAATGAGGTCTGTTGGAAACTAGGAAACCTCTGAGGATGCCTGCCATAGATGCAGGCAAAACGTCAGGAGAGAATGCTTCTAGAACATGGCCATACAGCACAAAAAAAACTTACAATAACACAGTGATTCCGGCCATGAAAGCCTTCGACAATACCACAAGAGTAATTCATTGAAGAGTGCAGAAGAAAAGGAAACAGGAATGTAATTATGAGCCTGGATCAGATCTATATTTCAGGCTGCCTTTCATAAACCGGAGAGCCCAGCACATTTTTGTTAAGGTCCGCTCCAAATATTCTATCTCCTGCTTCAAATAACAAATGCTTTCTTCAACATCCACAAAGTCCCCATGGAGAGAAAGGCAAGGTCTAAATAAAGCTTTAAAAGCTAATGATGATAATGATAACAATAATGATAAGTTTGCATCTATCATCTGTCAGCCTCAGGAACCTCTTGGTGTGCTTTTAACCAATTAGGTATCTTAATTAAAGGAACTAGGAAGAGGGGTGAGCCCAGAGGAGGCCCTAGGTAATTTTCAATGATAAGCAAACAGTATTTTGTCCCCGTCCCCCCCAGCCCCAACCAAACACTGATATATATTTTCTGTTTGTCGTGGGAGTTCTGTGTGCCATATTTGGTTCAACTCCATCATTGGTGGAGTTCAGAATGCTCTTTGATTGTAGGTGAACTATACATCCCAGTAACTACAACTCACATATGTCAAGATCTATTTTCCCCCAAGAGCGCCTCAAGAGCACCCCTGGGCAAAATCAACTATACTGCAAATGCTTACTTTGCATAATGAGTTGAGCCGCTCCTGGGTGAGCCCCAACCTCTGCCAGCCTAGCAGTTTTAAAACATGCATGTGTAGATCAATAGGTACCGCTTCTGCGGGAAGGTAATAGGACCTATGCAGTCATGCCAGCCACATGACCTTGGAGGTGTCTACAGACAACACCGGCTCTTCGGCAAAGAAATAGAAATGAGTATCACCTCTTCAGAGTCAGACACAACTAGATTTAACATCAGGCAAAACCTTTGCCTTTTCTTTACATTGCCTTTGTTGTGTTTTAGACTGTTTTAATGTTTTAATCTGTATTATGATATTATGTATACAGTTTTGTTAAAACTGCCTTGAGTTGCCGATAGGCTGAGAAAGGTGGTATACAAATACAGTAAGTAAGTAAATAAATAAATAATACTTCAGAATCCTTTAAAAAAGCTCATTTTTAAGGATCTCTTAAGGCAATGGTTCTCAACTTTGTGAGTCCCCAGATATTTCGGCCTACAACTCCCAGCCAGTTTACCAGCTGTTAGGATTTCTGTGAGTTTAAGGCCAAAACATCTGGGACCCACAGGTTGAGAACCATTGCTTTAAGTGTGGTGGAGGCTCCTTCTTTGGAAGCTTTTAAACAGAGGCTGGATGGCCATCTGTCAGGGGTGCTTTGAATGCAATATTCCTTCTTCTTTGCAGGGGGTTGGACTGGATGGCCCATGAGGTCTCTTCCAACTCTATGATTCTATGTGTGTTTTGTTTGCCGGGGGAGTCATTTTGTGCATGCACTGCAGCATATTTTTTTTTGCCTTTTTGGCTTTTAAGGTCCCTTCCGCTGTGTTTTTCAGTGTTTTTATGAGTGATGGTCACTTATTGGCCTGATAGGTGTATTGTGTCCAAATTTGGTGTCAATTCGACCAGTGGTTTTTGAGTTGTGTTAATCCCACAAACGAACATTACATTTTATTTATATAGACTAGCATGTCCTATTTCTTTCCTTGGATTTAAGCCCTATAAATCCAAGCTGTGTAACCAGTCTAAAATGAGACGAATTGTCATACGAAATCTATTTTAAGATCTCCTTCCCTGAACTGGAAGCATGCAGAGAAACACACAGCTTCTGAAGTCTTGCATTTCTCAGTATTTTTAGGACCATTTCAGTATTTGGGAGGAAGGAGTGCCAAAGGACGTCTCTGGATACGCCAGCCATTTTAGAAGAGAGAGAAAGACGATCTTTCCGGATCAGAAAAATCTTGAATTATAGCCTCCAGAGCAAGTCAGCTGAAATCCTTTCCAAGGGTAGAACAAAATGTCAAGGTTGCCAAAGTCCCCCCTCCCTTCGCCCGCCCTCCCGATTTACAATAACCGACTTAAAGACACTATCGTAATGGCACAGAGATATATGTGCTGGTATGTACAGTATATATAATCATATCCACCCACTTTTACATTTCTCATTGTTTTCGAGGCCTCAAACCACAACCTGCCCACAAAAACCTGGCCTCTGGTGTTTCTGGATATCAGATTCCTCCAACTGCACTTGGCGGTTTACTGCCTGAACAAATTACATTAACAATGCAGAGAAATGTATACAGGGCCTTAAATACATGATTGAACTGGGACCAAAACAAAGGCAACGGTCTCCTAGCAACAAGCCCGGGCTCTGCTCCCCACCGGCAGGATTTCTGGACCGCGCCACGCATTGGGAACCATTGCCTTGCGCTCTTTGCTGCAAACAATTAAGGACCGAGAAGTCCCAATTACAAGTGGGATTTACAGCCAAAGAAACATTCTATAAATCACTCCCCCACTCCTCCCGGCCCTTCCCAAACCAAATAATCTCATCCAGATGTTTAGCTACAGCTGTCTAAATGTGTGGTAGATTGTTAATCAGGAAGACTGATTTTCTCTCCAAGATGTCAAAGGCTGAGGCACTCGAACTTCATCTAAGCAGACACGGATTTCGGAGCCAGAAGTCCTCAACTCCATGTGGTGCAGATTGAATATTTACCAGGAGGACCAAAAAGAAAACGTGTGTTTGTTTCCTGCTTTCAAGCAACAGTGTCACTTTAAAACAAATCCTAGCTTTAAAAAAAAAAATTCCTTATTTGTTTGTTTGTTTATTTACCTTATTTATTCCCCGGCTTTCTCTCCCTCGAAGGAGGGAGTCAAGGTAGCTTACAAAGGGCAATTATTCAGTGCCTTGGAACATATTTATTTACTTACTTACTAGCCATCCCCTGCCACACGTTGCTGTGGCCCGGTCTGTTTATATGTGTTTTGTGTGTGTATATACCGTATATATTCAAGTATATGCTGACTCGAATATAAGGCGAGACACTAATTTGTCCTCAAAAAACTAGGAAAACGTATTGACTCGAGTATAAGCCGAGGGTGGGAAATGCAGCCGCGAATGGTAAATCTATAAAAATAAAAATGTAATGTTCGTTTGTGGGATTAACAGAACTCAAAAACCACTGGATAAATTGACACCAAATTTGGACACAAGACATCTAACAACCCAATGCATGTCCTTCACAAAAAAATTGCTTTTGTCATTTGGGAGTTGTAGTTGCTGGGATTTATAGTTCACCTACAATCAAAGAGCATTCTGAACCCCACCAACGATGGAATTGAACCAAACTTGGCGCACAGTTCTCCCATGACCAACAGAAAATACTGGAAGGGTTTGGTGAGCAGTGGTTTTGTAGTTCACCTACATCCAGAGAGCACTGTAGACTCAAACAATGATGGATCTGGACCAAACTCTACATGAATACTCAATATGCCCAAATGTGAACACTGGTGGAGTTTGGGAGAAAATAGAATCTTGACATTTGGGAGTTGTAGTTGCTGGGATTTGTAGTTCACCAACAATACAGAGCATTCTGAACCTGACCAACAATAGAATTGGGCCAAACTTCCCACACAGAACCCCCCATGACCACCAGAGTGGGCCACAGCAACGCGTGACAGGGGACGGCTAGTTTCAAAATAAAAATAGATGCCAATAAAATTACATTAATTGAAGCATCAGTAAGTGAAATGTTTTTAATATTTACATAAAGCTGTAGTTTAAAATAAGACTTTCCAATTCTGATTAAACCATCATTCTAACCTTCTTCAGTGTAAATGTGCTTACATATCCTTCCAATTATAATAATAGAATAAAATAATAAATGTAATAATAAAAATAACAATAGAGTAAAATAATAAATATAATAACAATACTTAGAGTAAAATAATAAATGTAATAATAGAGTAAAATAATAACTATAATAAAAATAACAATAGAGCATAATAATAATAAATAGAGTAAAATAATAAATGTAATAAAATAATAATAGAGTAAAATAATGTAAGTATAATAATACTAATTACAGAGTAAAATAATAAATAACATTGACTCGATTATAAGCCGAGGGGGGCTTTTTCAGCCTAAAAAGGGGGCTGAAAAACTAGGCTTATACTCAAGTATATACAGTATGTGTATATATATTTGTGTATATGTTTTTATGCAAAAATACGCATATGGTTATGTCGAAGCTCCCAGTGGCACAGTGGGTTAAACCGCTGAGCTGTTAAACTTGCTAACCAAAAGGTCGCAGGTTCAAATCCGGGGAGCGGCATGAGCTCCCGCTGTTAGCCCCAGCTTATACGAAGGTCAGTCTATCACCCTGTCTCTCTACAAGTTCTCACTCACAAATAATTCTGCTCCTTTATCTCACCCTGAGTTTTTAAATAGTAGGCAGAAGCTGGGCTAAAAGCCAGGAGCTCACCCTGACCCGGGCTTCAAACTGCCAAGCTTTTGTTTGGCAAGATTTGCTTCAGTTGGCAGTTAACCTGCTGTGTTAAAGCCCAGCCCTGTGTTGAAGCCTGGCTAGTCTGTCACTAACTTTTGATTGGGTTCATGCCTTTCTTCAATTCTGTAATCATGATCTAAAAAGATGCACATCCAAAGAAAGACAGAAAAATGTCGGCCCGGGTTAAAATATGCTGAACCCCACACTCCTGGAAAATCTTGTTTTTCCTGCTGCTTGTGCAATGCAAGCACATGACTTCGCCTGTTGAAAATCTCAGGACACAAAAGGTGGATGAGGACAGTTGCTTTCACAAAGTGACTGGCAATGCATAGCAGATATCACAGTTCGAGAAGTTTTGGGACAAGGGATCCAGGGAGAATAACAGCTCAGTCACACACGGTACATGAGAAAATGTGTGTGTGTGTAAACAAATAGGCACGTAACCTTGCTCGTGGAGTTACTTCGTCTCTACTTCTACGCAGTATCAGATCTCAGATTAGGAAAACGGTTCCTACTTCGCTGTGACTGTCTTCAATCCCAGGAAACAGATTCAGGGAGAGCTGTACTGGTCATAATTGGATCTCAGTGGAATAAACTTTATTGCTGCTAGTGGATCTGAAATTTTATTGGGTTGTTGCAGGTTTTTCGGGTTATGTGTCCATGTTCTAGAACAGTGGTTCTCAACCTTCCTAATGCTGCGGCCCCTTAATACAGTTCCTCATGTTGTGGAGACCCCCCACCATAACATTATTTTTGTTGCTACTTCATAACTGTAATTTTGCTGCTGTTATGAATCGTCATGTAAATATCTGATATGCAGGATGTATTTTCATTCACTGGACCAAATTTGGCACAAACACCCAATACGCCCAAATTTGAATACTGGTGGGGTTGGGGAGGTTGATTTTGTCATTTGGGAGTCGTAGTTGCTTGGATTTATAGTTCATCTACAATCAAAGAGCATTTTGAACTCCACCAACGATGGAATTGAACCAAACTTGATACACAGAACTCCCATGATCAACAGAAAATACTGGAAGGGTTTGTTGGGCATTGACCTTGAGTTTTGGAGTTGTAGTTCACCTACATCCAAAGAGCACTGAGGACTCAAACAATGATGGATCTGGACCAAACTTGGCACGAATACTCAATACCTCTCAATGTGAACACTGGTAGATTTTGGGGGAATTAAACCTTGACATTTGAGAGTTGTCGTTGCTGGGATTTATAGTTTACCTACAATCAAAGAGTATTCTGAACCCCACCAACAATAGAATTGGGCCAAACTTCCCACACAGAACCCCCATGACCAAGAGAAAATACTGTGTTTTCTGATGGTATTTGGTAACCCCTTTGACACCCCCCCTTGTGACCCCCCAGGGGTCCCGACCTTCAGGTTGAAAACCACTGAAATAGGGTATTATAGTAGGATGTTCCTGCTTACAAATGAGCCATTTGAAATAGATCTCTATGGTACATTTTGATATCCCAGCATCAATGGTGTGGGTTCTGAAAGAACCTTTAGGAAGACAAGTTGCACTTAATACTCAATATGTCCCAATGTGAACACTGATAGATTTGGGGGGAATTAAACCTTGACATTTGGGAGTTGTCGTTGCTGGCATTTATAGTTTACCTATAATCAATGAGTATTCTGAACCTGACCAACAATAGAATTGGGCCAAACTTCCCACACAGAACCCCCATGACCAACAGATAATACTGTGTTTTTTCATAGTCTTTGGCAACCCCACTAACACCCCCGACCTCCAGGTTGAGAAACACTGTTCTTGAAGCATTCTCTCCTGACAGTTCACCTGCCTCTATGGCAGGCATCCTCAGAGATAGTGAGGTCACTACCTCTGAGGATGCCTGCCACAGATGCAGGTGAAACGTCAGGAGAGAATGCTTCTAGAACATGCTCATATAGCCCGAAAAACCTACAACAACCCAGTGATCTTGACCATGAAAGCCTTCAACAATACATTGAAATTTTATTGTCTGTATTTTATTATCCAGAATCACTGAAGACAGTAAGAAAGAGTAGTCTCTATCTACATTGAGCCTCCTGCAGATCACCTTAACTACAAGAGAAGAGAAACATTTGGGGACAAATCTATAGAACAGTGACTCTAACCTCTTCACTTTGCTTCTTCTGTGTGTTTTTTAGCATCTTTGCCTGTGAGGACTGGAAAGCTCGCATTGTGTATTTTACACATTCCAGTTGGCTCAAAAAAGGTATCACTGTTTTGTGGATTTGGGGTTTTGTTGGATTTGGCTCTCTGTGAATGGAGTCTTGGAAACACAAACACGGACCATTTTGATAGGGAAAATGAGGCATTGCAAAAAGCAAGGATATGAAAAGAAAACTAGAATGCAGCGTATGAATAAATGCCAGAGAACCAGAAAGAGTTGACTGAGAGCAACCCTCTTCTGTGTACAGTATGATCCCCATATCCATGGGAGATAAATACCTGAACTTAGTGTGGATACATGAACCCACAGATAACAGTAAACCCTATTATTTTCAATGGGGCAAATGATGGATGCGCACAGTCTGGTTTTAGGTCTGGTTATGGAATGGAGACAGTTTTGGTCACCTTAGTGAATGGTGAGCTCCCTGTCTAGCAGAGAGCTAGAAAGGGAGTGTGTCCCTGCTGGTTCTCTTGGATCTCTCAGCAGTTTTCGATACCATCGATCAGGGCTGGAGGTTTATCACAGCTGGTAAATCATCAGCAATTATAAGATCTATCAACCAAAAGGTTGCAAGTTCGAAGCTCTGGGTTGACATAAGCTGCCAACTGTCAGCCTAGCTCATTGTTTACCTGAGCAATTAGAAAACAACTTTAGCTGTGATTAGAGGACTTAATTAATTTTATTTATTTATTTATTTATTTATTTATCATGTCAGTATCAACCAGACAATTGTATTACATTTTTAACAAATTTTTAACAAACAGACAAAACACAGAGTTTGCAAGCTTGGTAGTTGATTAAATGTCCTTTGACCAGTATCTGGCCACTTGGAGTGCCTCTGGTGTTGCTGCAAGGAGGTCCTCCATTGTGCATGAGTCCAAAAGTGACAGGCTCAAACCTAGAACCTCACCCAATGGCTGATACCAGATGAGAGACTCCCCCCTGGGCACACAGAGGACTGGGCGACTTCGATGGCGCTGAACAGACTGCGCTCTGGCACCACGAGATGCAGAGCCAACCTTCAGAAATGGGGCTACAAAGTGGAGTCCACGACATGCGAGTGTGGAGAAGAGCAAACCACAGACCACCTGCTGCGATACAACCTGAGCCCTGCTACATGCACAATGGAGGACCTTCTTATAGTAACACCAGAGGCACTCCAAGTAGCCAGTTAAAAATGCAATACAACTGTTTGGTTTCCTCCTGACACGATAAATAAATAAATTATGGGTTGTTGTGTGTTTTCCGGGCAGTATGGCCATGTTCCAGAAGCACTCTCTCCTGATGTTTTGCCTGCACCTATAGCAGGCAACCTCTGAGGATGCTTGCCATAGATGCAGGCAAAACATCAGGAGAGAGTGCTTCTGGAACATGGCCATACAGCCCGGAAAACACACAACAATCCAGTAATTCCGGCCATGAAACCCTTCGACAATACAAAGTTTAATTATTATTATTAAGAAGAGCTCCTGAGTAAGTGCCAACATGGATAAGTGAAACCATGTAGATCAGGTCTGCAGATACGGTGGTCGCACTGAGCTATTAGGTTTAATGGCAGAGCCAGATTTGTTTCTGGGCATAGAGCAATTCTTTAACCATTAGGATATTTCTATTGTATCATGCAAAACAAGCAATGAACCCTCTCCCTTTGACACCCAGCCCAGATTATTTCTTCCCAAGTGGTCTGACAAAACCAGATGGGAAAGACTGAATGTTTTATGAATTTAGACTGATAG
The DNA here is from genome assembly GCF_037176765.1 of Anolis sagrei. Classification (NCBI taxonomy): domain Eukaryota; kingdom Metazoa; phylum Chordata; class Lepidosauria; order Squamata; family Anolidae; genus Anolis; species Anolis sagrei. The sequence continues at coordinate 16,255,436 of NC_090027.1, read as the reverse complement.
CAGCAGTCTAAAAAGGAACAAAAAGCAGAAAGATGCCAATGAGAGAGAAAGGGAGGAAAGCTCTGGGTGGTGTACAGGGATTATTTATTTAAAGCCCAAATACTTTGTGAACAGTTGCTCTTTCTTAGGGGCGCAATGAAGACAATCAATATTGAACGGTGATTACAAATATTTATGAAAGCTTAGCTTACAAAGCAAACAAACCTTTAGAAACTTTTGTTAACAAAAACAATGGACACATATAGCAAAAATAGCACACAAATAAAAAACAACGCAAACAACAACGTATAAATAGAAAATAAATTATGAAAATGCCCTTTATTTATTTATTTATTTATTTATTTATTTGCAACATTTATATGCTGCCCTTCTCACCCCGAAGGGGACTCATAGTGGCTTACAAGATATATATACATACAATATATTATATTATTAGTATAGTACAATATCTGTATTATATATTACTATATTGTACTATACCATTATATTGTAATATTATTAGTAATATTATATGTAATACAAAATATATAATTATAATATATTATTATATAGTAGTATTATTAGTATTATATAGTAGTATTATTATATAGTAGTATATAGTAGTAGTATTACTAGCTGTACCCGCTACGCGTTGCTGTGGCCAACCTTCCCTCTTTCTTTCTTTCCTTCTTTCCTTCACTCCCTCTTTCATTCCTTCCTTTCCATTTTTCCTTCTCTTCTTCCTTCCTTCTCTATCTCTTTTCTTCTTTCCCCCCTTTTCTTTCTCTTCTGTTGTCTCTTTTCTTCCTTCTCTCTTTCCTTCTTTCCTTCCTTCCCTCTTTCTCTACGGCTTCCCCCCTTCCTTCGCCCTCTCTTTCCTTCCTTCTTTCTCTTTTTTCTTTCCTTCTCTCCTTCCTTCCCCCCTTTTCTTTCCCTCCCACTTTCTCTCCTTTCTTCCTTCTCTACCTTTTTCCTTTCTTCTCCCTTTCCTTCTTTCTTTCCCTCCCTCTTTCTTTTCTTTTCTTTCTTTTTTCTCTCTCCTTCTCTCCCTCTTTCTTCCTTTTTTCTGTATTGTCATTTAGCTTTTCGTCATTTAGGTTTGGGGGGCTTTTAAATTCCCTTCTGCTGTGTTTTTCAGTGTTTTATGAGTGAAGGACATACATTGGGTTGTTAGGTGTATTGTGTTCAAATTTGGTGTCAATTCCCCCAGTGGTTTTTGAGTTCTGTTAATCCCACAAACGAACATTACATTTTTATTTATATAGATTATATTGTATTACATTATAATATTATAAATATTATATGTATATACAATACATTATATTATATTATTAACATAGCACAGAAGACAAGGTTAATGACAAAATTCCAATAAGGTTAACGACAAAGCACAATCAGTCCCAAACATCACATATTTTGAAAAATCATCTCAATTATCTATATATATATAAATGCTCTGTGCATAATTAGTACCTTAAAAACAAAAGAACCAATGTACTGAATCACACCAAACTTGGCAACAAAACATCTCACAACACAAGGAGTGACCATCACACAAACAATTATTATTTTGTCATTTGGGAGTTGTAGTTCCTGGGATTTATAGTTCAAAGAGCACTGAACTCCATCAACGATGGAATTGAACCAAACTTGGCACACAAAACTCCCATGACCAACAGAAAATATTGGAAGGGTTTGGTGAGCACTGACCTTGAGTTTGGGAGTTGTAGTTCACCTACATTCAGAGAGCACTTTGGACTCAAACGATGCATCTGGACCAAACTTGGCAGAAGAACTCAATATGCCCAAATATGAACACAGATGGAGTTTGGGGGAAATAGACCTTGACATTTGGGAGTTGTAGTCACCGGGATTCACAGTTCACCCAACCCAAGAGCATTCTGAACCCCACGAACAACAGAATCAGGGCAAACTTCCCACACAGAACCCCCATGACCAACAGAAAATACTTAAGGCCATCCAATCCAACACCCTTCATCAGGGCAAGAAAACGTAATCAAAGTCCTCCTGACAAAGAGCCATCCATAGATAGATAGATAGATGGATAGAGATATGATTCACACACAGATATAGTATCATAGATTTGAAAGGGACCCCCAAAGAAGGACAATTATATGTCACATGTTCCTGGATGGGCAAACCAGGTAATCTCCACATCAACACTGACAAAGAAACAACAAGGAATATTGTCTTCCCACAAGCATAAAGGAATTACATATATTAGAAACCATTTCTTTATTTTCCAGATCACCAGACTGGGCCACAGCAACACATGGCAGGGGATGGCTAGTATATTATATTATTAGCATAGTACAAAATCAGTATTATATATTACTATATTGTACTATATCATTATAGTGTAATATTATTAGTAATATTACATGTAATACAAAGTATATAATTATAATATATTATTATTAATAGTAGTAGTAGTATATTGTATTATATTATAATATTATAAATATTATATGTATATACAATATATTATATTATATTATTAACATAGCACAGGAGACAAGGTTAATGACAAAATTCCAATAAGGTTAATGACAAAGCACAGTCACATATTTTGAAAAATCATCTCAATTATATAATTAAACATCAAGTTAACAATTTCCAGTGAAAAACCCTAACTTTTAAAAAAAGCCTGGTCTCTTTGCACAAGCTTTCTGCAAACCCAAAAGCCAACTACACAGGGACTTTACATTCATCTTTGCAGTTGACATTCAGGCAAGTTTTTTTTTTTAATGCAAATTGCATCAGCTGAGAATTAACAGGATCAGAGCAGGCAAAGAGATGGAATTTAACTCTGTCCTTCCCAGAGGGTTGTCCAGAGGGAAATCTCTCCTCATATTGGGGGAGGGAGGATATTAGTTAGCAATCCAAGGAGATTTCCTCTCCATGAAAAAGAAAAGCTTCAAAGGTTGAGGTTTTCCTTAGTACCAGCAAGGGAGAAAAGAGTTAAATTCAGCCTCTTAATTACTTATTATTATTATTATTTACTTCATTTATATACTGCTTTTCTCTCCCAAGCGGACTCAAAGTGGTTTCCAACATATTCACGGCAAAACATTAATGCCTTACCAACATATTAAAAAGCCTAGTATAAAAGAAACATGTAACTATATATTAAAATAAAACTATACTAAACTTGCAGTCCCCTGCCATGCGTTGCTGTGGTCAAGTCTCTGTATACATTTTTTTGTTTGTGTATATATGTGTATATTTTAATATATGTGGTTTTGTGCATGCATTGTAATATATTTTTAATTACCGTATATAGTCGAATATAAGCCGACCCGACTATAAGCTAAGGCACCTAATTTTACGACAAAAAACTGAGATAACATATTGACTCAAGTATAAAGCGAGGGTGGGAAATGCAGCCACTACTGGTAAATTTCAAAATAAAAATAGATACCAATAAAATTACATTAATTGAGGCATCAGGAGGTCTTCTCACAAAAAGAAAGTCATCTTCAGCCTCAGCAAGATGGCGTGGATGAGGGATTAGAGGACATCCAACCCCAAATTGGGAAACAAGTCATCCAGGAATACCTGGCCACTCTAAATGAGTTCAAGCCCCCATGGCCAGATCAACTACACCCAAGAGTACTGAAGGAACTAGCGGAAGTCATTTCGGAACGATTGGCAACCATCTTTGAGAGTTCTTGGAGAACGGGAGAAGTTCCAGCAGATTGGAGGAGGGCCAATGTGGTCCCAATCTTCAAGAAGGGGAAAAAGGATGACCCAAACAATTACCGTCCGGTCAGCCTCACGTCGATACCAGGCAAGATTCTGGAAAAGATTGTTAAGGAAGTGGTCTGCAAACACTTAGAAACAAATGCGGTCATCACTAAGAGTCAACATGGATTTATCAAAAACAAGTCATGCCAGACTAATCTGATCTCTTTTTTCGATAGAGTTACAAGCTGGGTAGATGCGGGGAATGCTGTGGATGTAGCGTACCTGGATTTCAGTAAGGCCTTCGACAAGGTCCCCCATGACCTTCTGGCAAGGAAACTAGTCCAATGTGGGCTAGGCAAAACCATGGTGAGGTGGATCAGTAATTGATTAAATGGACAAACCCAGAGGGTGCTCACCAATGCTTCTTCATCATCTTGGAAAGAAGTGACAAGCGGAGTGCTGCAGGGTTCCGTCCTGGGTTATATTAATTGGTAAATTGACTAGCTTCTGTATTTCAGGGAACCTCAAGACAGTGACACACGTACTTAAGAAATAATTGTTGCACTAGACTGCCAAATGTAAAATGTGAACTAGCTCTCAATTAGTACAATTTCTCCCAATCCTTACCCTCATTTCTTTAGAGTGCTTCTCTCTGGAAAAGCCTTACATTCTCCTTAAGCAGAAAAAAAGGTTCTCTCATGAAATGATCCATCAGTTACCAGCAGGATACATTCCAGAGAATTAGCACAAAGTGCCTTTGAAACACTACAAAAATAGTGTGACTTTCTTAGCCCATGACAAACAAGAGAGCTATGAATTCATTGGGACAGAGTGGAGCAAAGAACGGCAGAGAAGAGAAGAAGTAAAAAAATCTGAAGGGATGTTTTCGGTTAAGCTCTTGTGTTGGCAGGATTGAAGACCAACAGCTCAGAGGTTCAAATCCCGAATCCAAGTAGAGCGCAGATGAGCTCCCTCTGTCAGTTCCAGCTCCCCATACGGGATGTGAGAGAAGCCTTCCACAAAGATGGTAAAACATCAAAAACATCTGGGCATCCCCTGGGCACAACCTCCATGAAAATGGCCAATTCTCTCACACCAGAAGCGACTTGCAGTTTCTCAAGTCACTCCTGACACAAAAATAAAACAAAAACAAAACTTACACGTTAATTTTAAAAGATTTTGCCACAGGAGAAGTAAGGAATTCCAACAAATGGCATATTCATAAACAACCTTGACAAAAAAAACCTTTCCCTGGTTCACATAATGACTTAAGCACAATGGAACTATGAAACTGCCCATCATAACACAACCACACCATCCTACTAACTTCATGCCTCTTTGAACACAACCAATTTCATTTGAGTCAGGAATAAGGTAGAATAAAGTAGAAACCATGACTATGTGCCTCCTCTGAAAAGCTAGGGAGAAAACAAGGATTATCAGTGAGAAGGAAACAAGACCATGACTATCTGTCACATCAGTGTAACTAATGGCCAACGGCACTGCATCTCTAGAAGAGAAGGTGATGCTGTTAGGAAAAACTCTTTACTCTCCTGGGGTATGTTTTCCCCAAAACACATTGTTCCTCCAAGGAATTCACAATAGTTCTACTTCTAAAAACGGATCAGTGTTTTCTCAGCTCACTACTATCCAAATAAAATAAAATAATATCATACAAAAGCTGACTGGCACAACCTGGGGATCACAACCAGCACAGTGAGGACATCCGCCCTTGAGCTTTGCTACTCTGCTGCTGAATACGCATGCCCAGTGTGGAACACATCTCACCACGCAAAAACAGTTGATGTGGCTCTTAATGAGACATGCCACATTATCATGGGGTGTCTGCGCCCTACACTACTGGAGAAATTATATTATTTAGCCAGTACTGCACCATCTGACATCCACCAGGACGGAGCAGCCAACATTGAAAGGATCAAGGCAGTGACATCTCTGGCCCATCCCTGTTTGGATATCAGCCAACACACCAATGCCGTAAATCAAGAAATCCTGTACTAGGATCTACAAAGATACTCGCAGGAACACCACAGCAAGTCCAAAAGTGGCAGGCTAAAACCCAGAATCTCAATCCATGGCTGATACCGAATGAAAGACTCCCTCCTGGGCACACAGAAGATTGGGCGACTTGGAAGGCATTGAACAGACTGCGCTCTGGCACCACGAGATGCAGAGCCAATCTTAAGAAATGGGGCTACAAAGTGGAATCCACGACATGCGAGTGTGGAGAAGAGCAAACTGCTGACCACCTGCTGCAATGCAACCTGAGCCCTGCCACATGCACAATGGAGGACCTCCTTGCGGCAACACCAGAGGCACTCCAAGTCGCTAGCTACTGGTCAAAGGACATTTAATCAGCTACCAAGTTTGCAAAATTTGTGGGTTTTTAATCTGTTTGTTTGTTTTGTTCTGTTAGAAATGTAATACAATGGTATGGTTGCTGATGACACGATAAATAAATAAGAATAAACCCATTGACTCAGTGTAATTTGTGTAAGTCTTGGTTTACCACCTAATGGCGGATTCAGTGGATCATCGAGTTCAGTGTTTATATTTTGTTAGAAAGAGATGTCTTGCCCTTGGTTTGTCTTGGGAAGTGTTTGAGCTTTGACTATTCTGAAATTCGCTTCTTTCAGTGCTGTATTGATCAGCTTGGCTACTGAACGCCATGAGGAGATTTAAAAATAAAAAAGCATTATCAGCCATTTAACAACATGTCAAGTTTTCACACCCAATTCTTTCCACACACACAACAATTTCAACACCCACAATTTATTACATCATCAGCTACCTGTGATGTTCATTGCCTTTTCTGATTGCAGAAAAACCGTATCGGCTCAAAGCCCTGGTAAAGCTTGCTCACTATTCTTTGTCATTTATCAGGCTTGCCTTGCTGAGGGCAAATGCTGAAGCTGCTAGTTCCACTGACTGCCCAGTGGCTTTTGTGTGCAGCTTTCAACTCTTGTCCATCAACTTGAATGGCTCCATTCATGCCTATTCAGACACTGTCACTATCCAAGCCAACGAGATACAATCAGTTGGAAGAGCCCTTGCCCGGCAAATGAAAATCCCACCAGCCGAGACTGCCTTCAAGTCCGCGATTGTTCTTCTGTCTCCAGTCTCTGTTAGATAAACTAAAAGGATCTGACAGGGAATGAACATGTGGAAATATAAACATGTAATGGCACTTTAGGAATGTTGAAACATATTTGTTAAGTAGAAACTTGTATCTAAATGTAGCCAAAAAATGTGATTGATACAAATTGAAATCAATTGAACATCCATTTAAGTCAGCCAGCCACTTCTACTAGACTATATTAGACAACTGCAAAAAACCAAAGTGCTTTTTCCATCATTCACCAGCCAATCCCTCTCCAATGCCAGAGATACAGCCACCTCTCCACCAAAGTCAACATTGACACCGAAATACAACACCGCTTGAGCTCTGCGAGTGCAGCATTTTCCCAAATGAAGCAGAGAGTGTTTGAGAACTGGGACATCCGTAGGGAGACCAAGGTGCTTGTTTATAGAGCTGTTGTCCTCCCAACCCTGCTGTACGCCTGCAAAACATGGACTATCTACAGACGTCACATGCAACCCCTGGAACAGTTCCATCAGCGCTGCCTCCAGAAAATCCTGCAAATCCCTTGGGAAGACAAGCGGACAAATGTCAGCATGCTGGAAGAAGCAAAGACCACCAGCATTGAAGCGATGGTCCTCCGCCATCAACTCTGCTGGACCAGCCACATTGTCCGGATGCCTGACCACCGTCTCTGAAAGCAGTTGCTCTACTCTGAACACAAAAATGGAAAATGGAATGTTGGCTGGCAGGAAAAGCCAACCTTAAAAACTCTGACATAGACACTGAGAACTGGGAAGCCCTGGCCCTTGAGCGTTCCAGCTGGAAGTCAGCTGTGACCAGCAATTCTGCAGAATTTGAAAAGGCACGAATGGAGGGCGAAAGAGAGAAACGTGCCAAGAGGAGGGTGCGTCAAGCCAACCTCAACCGGGACCGCCTTCCACCTGGAAACCAATGCCCTCACTGCAGGAGAAGATGCAGATCAAGAATAGGGCTCCATAGTCACCTACGGACCCACCCTGGAGGATTATCCTACTCAGACAATGAGGGATAAGTAAGTGCAACTTGTCTTCCAAAAGGCTCTTTCAGAACCCACACCATTGATGCTGGGATATCAAAATGTACCATAGAGATCTATTTCAAATGGCTCATTTGTAAGCAGGAACATCCTACTATAATACCCTATTTCAGTGGTTTTCAACCTAAAGGTCGGGACCCCTGGGGGGCGTCACAAGGGGGGTGTCAAAGGGGTTACCAAATACCATCAGGAAACACAGTATTTTCTCTTGGTCATGGGGGTTCTGTGTGGGAAGTTTGGCCCAATTCTATTGTTGGTGGGGTTCAGAATACTCTTTGGTTGTAGGTAAACTATAAATCCCAGCAACGACAACTCTCAAATGTCAAGGTTTATTTTCCCCAAGTTCCACCAGTGTTCACATTGGGGAATATTGAGTATTCGTGCCACGTTTGGTCCAGATCCATCATTGTTTGAGACCTCAGTGCTCTCTGGATGTAGGTGAACTACAACTCCAAAACTCAAGGTTGATGCCCACCAAAGGCTTCCAGTATTTTCTGTTCTGTGTGCCAAGATTGGTTCAATTCCTTTCCTTGCTACTTCATAACTTTCATTTTGAAATTGTTATGAATCGTAACGTAAATATCTGACATGCAGGATGTATTTTCATTAACAAATACCCAATACACCCAAATTTGGATACTGGCGGGGTTGGAGGGGTTGATTTTTGTCATTTGGGAGTTGTAGTTGCTGGGATGTATAGTTCACCTGCAATCAAAGAGCATTCTGAACTCCATCAAGATCCATCATTGTTTGAGTCCACAGTTTGGGTCAATTCCATCAATGATGGAATTGAACCAAACTTTGCACACAGAACTCCTATGAGCAATAGAAAATACTGGAAGGATTTGGTGGGCAGTTGCCTTGAGTTTTGGAGTTGTGGTTTACCTACATCCAGAGAGCACTGTGGACTCAAACAATGATGGATCTGGACGTAACTTGGCATGAATATTCTATATACCCGAATGTGAAATGTGGAGTTTGGGGGAAATAGACCTTGACATTTGGGAGTTGTGGTTGTTGGGATTTATAGTTCACCTACAATCAAAGAGCATGATGGAATTGAACCAAACTTTGCACACAGAACTCCCATGAGCAATAGAAAATACTGGAAGGATTTGGTGGGCATTGACATTGAGTTTTGGAGTTGTAGTTCACTTACATCCAGAGAGCATCTGTACCTAACTTGGCATGAATATTCAATGTGCCCAAATGTGAACACTGGTGGAGTTTGGGGAAAATAGACCTTGACATTTGGGAGTGGTAGTTGTTGGGATTTATAGTTCACCTACAATCAAAGAGAATTCTAAACTCCACCAATGATGGAATTGAACCAAACATGACACACAAAATTCCCATGACCAACAAAAAATACTGGAAGGATTTGGTGGGCAGTGACCTTGAGTTCTGGAGTTGTAGTTAACTTACATCCAGAGAGCACTGTGGACTCAAACAATGATGGATCTGGACCTAACTTGGCATGAATATTCAGTATGCCCAAATGTGAACACTGGTGGAGTTTAGGGAAAATAGACCTTCACATTTAGTAGGTTTTCTTTTAATCGTGTCAGGAGTTGTTCCTGTTGTGAGAGAATTGGCCATCTGCAAGGATGTTGCCCAGGAGACGCCCGGATGATTTTTGATGTTTTTATCATCCTTGTGGGAGGCTTCTCTCATGTCCCTGCATGAGGAGCTGGAGCTGATAGAGGGAGCTCATCTGCCTCTCCCCGGATTCGAACCTGCGACCTGTCAGTCTTCAGTCCTGCCGGCATAGGGGTTTAACCCACTGCGCCACCGGGGGCTCCATTTGGGAGTTGTAGTTGTTGGGATTTATAGTTCACCTACAGCACATTCTGAACCCTACCAACAATAGAATTAGTCCAAACTTCTCACACAGAACCTCCATGACCAACAGAAAATACTGTTTTCTGATGGTCTTTGGCGACCCCTCTGACACCCCCTTGCGACCCCCCTAGGGGTCCCGGCCACAGGTAGAGAAACACTGTTTTAATGGAAGGTGAGATTGACAAATTCCGATCTCTTTTGGAGAGTAGAATGATGAAATTTTCTGTACATTTGTTTCAGTATGCTTCAAAATAACAATCAAGGGGTCTCCTGAGTCTCAAGATGCATCACTGCACGGTCCGGTGACTTTTTCTTTGCTACCAAAGTCACTCCGGGAAACAATAGTTTATAGCGAAGTAATCAAAAACAGATGCCCAGAGGAACACACATACATCACCCCTCTAATGAGGCCCCTTTAAAATGAGGTACAAAGAATGGCAGACTGGAACACTTTGGAATAGAATAGCCAAGGAACATCTTGTAGGTCTTGTTTCGTCAAAAGCGCAAGGCAATTAATAGCTGACTACCAGAATGGAACAGCGAACAAAAGCTAAGATGTTGAGAGCAGCAGGGAACCTCTAAAAATATCACTTCACCATTCTCCACAAATATCTGGAATTCCCACCTCCTCTGTGCTTTCAACACATGCATTAACGCAGAGACTAAGCTCTCTATGTGATACATATGCCAAAAGACATAATCCCATATAAGAGAAAAATCTCTTATTTGAACATCTCTTGACAAGCAACTATACAATGAAACTTGTTTCCTTCCTTCATTTAAGAAATACCACAATGACACATTTATTTATTATTTATTTATTTACTTACTTTATTTCTATACCGCTTTTCTCAGCCGTAGGCGACTCAAAGCGGTTTACACAGTACAAATCACAAGACAGTGTCAAAATTAATTAAAACACATTATACATAACAGTCAATATCAATAAACAATGAACAATAAACAATCATTATCATAACGCCTCAGTACCAAATCAGAACCATTCTCATAATCCTTATTCCATGTTCCTATGTTCGATTGCACCGTATTCCTATAATCAATTGCACTGATTTAGCCAAACACTTGTTCGAAGAGCCAGGTCTTCACCTTCCTCCGGAACGTCAACATTGACGGGGCCTGTCTGATGTCTACAGGTAGGGCATTCCACAGCCGAGGGGCCACCACCGAGAAGGCCCTGTCTCTCGTCCCCGCCAGGCGTGCCTGTGATGCAGCGGGATCGAGAGCAGGGCCTCCCCAGACGATATTAATGTCCTAGTCGGTTCATAGGTGGAGATGCGTTCGGAGAGGTAAGTAGGGCCGGAACCGTTTAGGGCTTTATAGGCTAAAGCCAGCAGTTTGAATTGTGCCCGGTAGCAGATTGGCAGCCAGTGGAGCTGGCGCAACAGAGGAGTAGTATGCTCCCTGAGCGCCGCTCATGTTAGCAACCTGGCTGCCGAGCGCTGGACCATTTGAAGCTTCTGAGCAGTCTTCAAGGGCAACCCCACGTAGAGAGCGTTGCAGTAGTCTAGACGGGATGTAACCAGAGCGTGGACCACCGTGGCCAAGTCAGACTTCCCAAGGTACAGGCGCAAGGTATTTTGATTCCTGTTAAATTCCGCTCCCAGAATACAACTTATTTGTGATTACACAACAACTGTAACAACAAACCCATATTTATTTATCTCTATATATAAAAATGCTCTGTACGTAATGAGTACCTTAAAAAACTACTGGGCCAAATGACCCCAAATTTGGCAACAAAACTTCTCACAATCCAAGGAGTGACCATCACTGAAAAAAAACCCCACAAAAATACCTTTAAATTCAAAATATTACTATATTAAATAGACTCATAGAATAGAGTTAGAAGGGACTCTACCACAGGATTGCAGGAGAACAGACAGGAAGGAAGGAGAGAAGAAAGGAGGGAGAGAGAAAGGGAAGGAATGTAGGAGGGAAAGGGGGAAGGAAGGAAAGAGAGAAGGAGGGAGGGAAAGAAGGAAGGAGGGAAGGAAAGAGGGAAGGAAGGAAAGAAAGAGGTACTGAAGGAAGGAAGAATACAAAGTAGAAAGGAAAGAAAAAGGGGAGGAAAGGCAGGAAAGAGGTAAAGAAGGAAGGAGAAAAGGAAATAAAAAGTGAAAGAAGGAAGGAAACAGGGAGGGAAGAAAGGAGACAGAGGAAGAAGTAGAGAAAGGGGGATGAAAGGAAGGAAAGAGAGAAGGAAGGATGAAACCAAAGAGTAAAAGAAGGAATGAAAAAAGAGGTAGAGAAGGAAGAAAGGAGAGAAAGGGGAAGGGGAAGAAAAAGGGGGGGGAGGAATAGGTAGGTACCGCTCTTTCATAATAGTCCAGATATCTACCTCTACTTCAAAAATTCTTACTATAGGCCACAGCAACGCGTGGCAGGGCACAGCTAGTTTACTATATTTATATACCGCCCCTCTCAGCTCACAGGCGGCTCAGGGCAGTGTACAGTCAACATCAGAAACTTAAAACACAATAAAAACAGTTAATTATTGTATATACTCGAGTATAAGCCGACCCGAATATAAGCTGAGGCACCTAATTTTACCACAAAAAACTGAGAAAACATATTGACTCGAGTATAAGCCGAGGGTGGGAAATGCAACTGCTACTGGTAAATTTCAAAATAAAAATAGATAGTAATAAAATTACATTAATTGAATGTAATTCAATTACATCAGGAGTAAGATACATTACATCAGGAGTGAAATGTTTTTGAATATTTACATAAAACTGTAAATTTAAGATAAGACTGCCCAACTCTGATTCAATCATTATTCTAACCTTCTTCAATGTAAATGTACTTATGTATCCTTCCAGTAATAATAAAGAGAGTAAAATAATAAACATAATAATAATAATAAAGTAAAATAATGGAAGTACAATAATAACAGTGGGTTGTTGTAGGTTTTTTCGGGCTATATGACCATGGTCTAGAGGCATTTTCTCCTGACGTTTCGCCTGCATCTATGGCAAGCATCCTCAGAGGTAGTGAGGTCTGTTGGAACTAGGAAAATTGGGTTTATATATCTGTGGAATGACCAGGGTGAGATACAATAATAACAGTAATAACAGAGTAAAATAATAAATGTAATAATAGAGTAAAATAATAAATGCAATAATAAAGTAAAATAATAAATGTAATAATAATAGGGTAAAATACTGTAACTGTAATAATAATAAAGAGAGTAAAATAATACATGAAATAAAAATAATACTAATAACAGAGTAAAATAATAAATAACCTTGACTCGAGTATAAACCGATGGGTGCTTATTCAGCCTAAAAAGGGGGCTGAAAAACTAGGCTTATACTTCAGTATATACAGTAAATATAAAACCAGATAAAACCACAACATCAATAAAGACCTATTTCAGTTTGAGTGTCCTTGTTTAAAACATTATCCAAAAGCATTGTCCAATCGTTCCGTTTTTTTTCTATGTCTGTTATATTGTGGCTGCAAACGCTTGCTCAAAAAGCAGAGTTTTGACTTTTTTTCAAAATGTTAAAAGGGAAGGGGCCTATCTAATATCCTTAGGAAGGGCGTTCCACAGCCAAGGGGCCACGACTGAGAAGGCCCTGTCTCTCGTCCCCATCAGACGTACTTGTGACAAAGGCAGGATCGAGAGCAGGGCCTCCCCTGGGCAGCATCGTTGTAGACGACCAATTGTCTCACACTAGAAGCGACTTGCAGTTTCTCAAGTTGCTCCTGACACAGAAAAAGAAATCAAACTCACTAAATGTCCAAGCAACGAGAAGGTCCATTTCTAGGTTAGAAGAATACAGTAATAAACTGGAACTGTTTGATATTGTGCTAAATGTAGGAAAGTGAAAGTGGTTAACCCCCAAAACTACCAAATAAGCCCTCTGCATTCTGCGGTATATACAGCAATTTTCCTAGATGTGTCACTTAGCAACTGTGCACTTTGCATGCCCATCATCATGTGGGAAACAAACATTTCATTCATCACAAGTCGCATAACTTTGTCATATGATGGTATATGTTTACATGTTGTTTGCCCAAAGAAAGGCAAAATTATGCCTTCAAGAGTATGACAGTTCGGAAGAACATGAATTGATATTGAAAGAATGCATGACCAGTCAATGACAGAATGCAAAGACAATATTTTAGACTTCTCAAAACCATAAATATTATCCCAACTTTGTTTTATATAAACTGTTCTTCCTTTGTCCTCACTGCTTGCCAATTTGAGGAGGGATTTTATGAACTGGTTTTATTTATTTACCGTGTCAGAAGCGAATTGAGAATACAATTATAATGCATACAAAAACCACAAAGTTAAAAACTTGGCATTATACTAAATGTCCTTTGACCAGAAGCTGGCCACTTGGAGTGCCTCTGGTGTGGCTGTAAGAAGGTCCTCCATTGTGCATGTTGCAGGGCTCAGATTGCATTGTAGTAGGTGGTCTGTGGTTTGCTCTTCTCCACACTCACATGTCGCAGACTCCACTTTGTGGCCCCATATCTTAAGATTGTTTTGCATCTCATGGTGCCAGAGCACTGCCTGTTCAGCACCTTCCCAGTCGCTCGGTCTTCTGTGTGCCCACGAGGAGTTTCTCATCTGTTCTCAGTCACTGACTGAGGTTCCAGGTTTTAGCCTGCCACTTTTGGACTCTTGCTTTCTGAGGTGTTCCTGCAAGTATCTCTGTACATCTTAGGGAGCTATATTTTATTTAAGATGTTGACTTGCTGGCTGATATCCGAACAGAGGATGGGCCGGAGATGTCAATGCCTTGGTCCTTTCATTACTGTTACTTTCTGACAGATGTCAGGTGGTGCAATACTGACTAAACAGTATAATTTCTCCAGCGGTGTTGGGCATAGATATCCTGTGATGATGTGGCATGTCTCATTAAGAGCCACATCCACTGTTTTCCTATTAAGTATACACGAGACAGAATTAGAAAAAAAATACAGACAAATTATTATTTTTATGACCACGGCAGTGAGAATATGTTACGCGAGTTAGTAGAAACAAAGAGAAATACCTGAAATAGACGAATGGATGAAGATTCTAGAGATTAGAAATATGGATTGGCTAACTTTCCTAGTATCAAAGAATAAAGGAACAAAAGTGAAGGAAATGGGGGGAAAGTCACTGAATACCTCAAACAAAGAATCAAGAAGATCCTGATTTAGACAAAAACAAAAAAAGGAACGTAAGAATAGATGGAGAAGGAGAAGGAGAAAAAAAGGAGAATAGATGGAAAGAAGAAATGATAGTATAACCTCAGGAAGATACCTGGAAGCCAAAATCTCTACAGATTTATTCTTCCATTTCTAAACTATTTCTGTTCACATGCATCTTCATCTGTTTTACTTAGCCATCATAAGTAATTGCGCTTTTTCTTTTTCACTTCCATCTTCTCTCTCTTTCTATCTCTTTCGATTATCTATTTCTATATGCTATACATACTACATACATATAAGATGGAATATAATTTTGTTGTTCATTCATTTAGTCGTTTCCGACTCTTTGTGACCTTATGGACCAGCCCACGCCAGAGCTCCCTGTTGGCCAGCACCACTCCCAGCTCCTTCAAGGTCAAGCCAGTCACTTCAAGGATGCCATCCATCCATCTTGCCCTTGGTTGGCCCCTCCTCCTTTTTCCTTCCATTTTCCCCAGCATCATTGTCTTCTCTAAGCTTTCCTGTCTTCTCATGATGTGGCCAAAGTACTTCATCTTGGCCTCTACTATCTTTCCCTCCAATGAGCAGTCGGGCTTTACTTCTTGAAGTATGGACTGGTTGGATCTTCTCGTGGTCCAAGGCACTCTCTGAACTTTCCTCCAGCACCACAGATCAAAAGCATCTATCTTGCTTCACTCAGCCTTCCCTAAGGTCCAGCTCTCACATCCATAGGTGACTATGGGGAATCCCATTGCTTTTACTATGCGGATCTTCATTGCCAGGGTGATGTCTCTACTCTTCACTATTTTATCGAGATTGGACATTGCTCCCCTCCCAAGAAGTAAGTGTCTCCTGATTTCCTGGCAGCAGAATATACTACTTTATTAATTATGTGCTCTAAAATTTCTTTAATGTTTTAATATTGTGATTTTTTTTGTTTTTTTATCTTTTGTTATTTTTCTCTTTTTTCTCTTGTTTTTGTTCTTACTCTGTTTTTAATGAAAAATTCTAATAACGATTATTATGGGGGAAAAGAGCCACGTCCACTGTTTTAAACTGGTGTGATGTATTCCACACTGGGTATGCATATTCACTAGCAGAGTAGTAAAGCCCAAGGGCAGATGTCTTCACTGTGTCTAGTTGTGATCCCCAGGTTGTGCCAGTTAGCTTTCGCACAATATTATTTCTAGCACCCACATTTTGCTTGACAGTCAAGCAGTGCTTCTTGTAAGTCAGAGCACAGTCCAGAGTGACTTCCAGGTATTTGGGTGTGCTGCAATGCTCCAGTGGGATTCCTTCCCAGTAATCCTCAGAGCTCGAGATGTTGGCCTGTTCTTAAGATGGAAAGCTCAGGTCTGATCTTTTAATTGGTTGTTGTGATATTCTACTAAAATTTAAAATGTATCAACACCTTCATGGGCATGACATTAACAACTAACTCTAGCATCCACTGGAACGACTCCCCAATGACTGACACTGCTGATGGGACTCTTGTCCTAAATCTTCAATTTTAAGTGAAAAGATGGGATTTTGGCCTGCATCAATAGGAGCATAGTGTCTAGATCCAGGGAAGTAATGCTACCCCTCTATTCTGCCTTTGTTAGACCACACCTGGATTATTATGCCCAATTCTGGGCACCACTATTGAAGAGAGATCTTGACAAGCTGGAATGTGTCCAGAGGAGGGCGACTAAAATGATCAAGGGTCTGGAGAACAAGCCCTATGAGGAGCGGCTTAAGGAGCTGGGCATGTTTAGCCTGAAGAAGAGAAGCATGAGAGGAGACATGATAGCCATGTATAAATACGTGAGAGGAAGTCATACGGAGGAGGGAGCAAGCTTGTTTTCTGCTGCCCTGGAGACTAGGACGCGGAACAATGGCTTCAAACTACAAGAAAGGAGATTCCACCTGAACATTAGGAGTAACTTCCTGACTGTAATAGCTGTTCAGCAGTGGAACTCTCTGCCCTAGAGTGTGGTGGAGGCTCATTATTTGGAAGTTTTTAAACAGAGGCCGGATGGCCATCTGTCGGGGGTGCTTTGAATGCAATTTTCCTGCTTCTTGGCAGGGGGTTGGACTGGATGGGTCATGAGGTCTCTTCCAACTCTATGCTTCTAATGGTGATAACTGCAGTCAACCCATCCTTAACCAACAAACACATGAACAACTCAACCCTAACTAGAAGAGAAGTTCTTAGCTATATTTGAGCGCTAAGGACAACCTCGCTAAAACATGAGAAATTCAGACAGAAGGAAAGGGTGTGCATCACTCAAAATGCACAGCCTGGATTAGTTGCCCCAGCAGCTACTGAGTCTAGTCTCAACCTGTTCTCTGGAGAATCCAATCTATATTGTTCTCAACTTAAGATAATAATAAGTGATGCCCATGTTAATCATCACTTGGCAGAGTCAGATTCATACTCCAAGAGAGACGGTTCCATTAACTTTACCGCTGCAAGATAAGCAGGCTAATCTGTGTTAGTTGCACGAGAACAAGAGAAAATGCCTGAACAATAGAAAAAGGATTTAAAGAGAATGTAACCTAAAGGTGTGTAACACAATATTTCCATGCAACCAAACACCTGGGCAAAGCACGACACACTAACCCTTTGTTGGCCAAAAAATGCTGCTTTTGTATAGAATCTCAAAAGAAGGCTTTTTCTTTAGACTACATAATCACCATAGTGTTCTCACCTAAAGCCATGTGGCCTGCAAACGAAAGCAGCTTTGTAAGTGGCCAGAGCCTGGAACGTTAGGTTGGAAATATAATTCAAGGAATCAGAAGAGTTGAAAGGGCAGTTATGACGGAACTAGACAAGATCCTGAAGTGTAAATGTATGTCACTGAATACTAAAGTCAGGATAATGTGTGTCATCGTATTTTCTGTTTATATGCATGGTTGTGAAAGCTGGACAGTACATTTTAAAAGCTGGAAGAAAATCAACTCATTTGAGGTGTGGTGCCAGAGAAGTTTCAGAGGGGTCGCCATACACCATCAGGATACAAATATTTCAGATGGTCTTAGGAACCCCTTTGCCAGGGAAGGCTGAAGATCTCTCCACCTGACTTCTCTTCCTTTTTGGAAATAGATGGCTAATCCTCCTACCAAAAGCCCTTCTCCTACACCCTGGATGTAGATGAACTACAACTCCCAAACACAAGGTCAATGTCCACCAAACCCTTCCAGTATTTTCTGTTGGTCATGGGAGTTCTGTGTGCCAAGTTTGATTCAATTCCATCATTGGTGGAGTTCAGAATGTTCTTTGATTATAGGTGAACTATAAATCCCAGCAACTACAACTCCCAGATGTCAAGATCTATTTTCCCAAACTCCACCAGTGTTCGGATTTGGGCATATTGAGTATCCATGCCAAGTTTGGTCCATATCTATCATTGTTTGAGTCCACAGTGCTCTCTGGATGTAGATAAACTACAACTCCCAAACTCAAGGTAAATGCTCATCAAACCCTTCCAGTATTTTCTGTTGGTTATGGTAGTTCTGTGAGCCAAGTTTGATTCAATTCCATCATTGGTGGAGTTCAGAATGGTCTTTGATTGTAGGTGAACTACAGGGCCGTAGCCAGAAAAAAATTTCGGGGAGGGTTGACAAATTCGGGGGGGGGGGGGGTTGAAAATTTCGGGGAGGGTTGAAAATTTCGACGGGGGGGGGGGGGGGAGAAACCTGCCTCCTAGCTCATGCTGAAGCAAAGAGCACAGCAGGGGGCAGAGCAGCCTTCCATAGCCTGCAGCTCCGCCCCTGTCAACCACCTCCACCAAGTCTGGCCTCCTTAATGAGAGCATTCAACACACACACACACAACTTGGTTGCTTCACTACATCAGCTATTGCTGCAAGTAATGACAGTGTGAATAAATTGTCAATATTTGCATGAGATAGTGCTTACAGTTCTGGAGGGACTCTTAATTTTTTGCATCTCATAGACTTAGCATTGGGATTTGGTTAACCAGTTAAAATTCATGAGTAAACCAGTTTTTTTAAAAAAAAATCTGAAACATTTCGGGGAGGCGGTTGAACCCCTAAAACCACCCCCTCGCTACAGGCCTGGTGAACTATAAATCCCAGCAACTACAACTCCCAGATGTCAAGACCTATTTTTCCCAAACTCCACCAGTGTTCGGATTTGGTCATATTGAGTATCCACGCCAAGTTTGGTCCAGATCTATCATTGTTTGAGTCCACAGTGCTCTCTGGATATAGATGAACGACAACTCACCAAACCCTTCCAGTATTTTCTGTTGGTCATTAAGAGTTCTGTGTGCCAAGTTTGGTTCAATTTCATCATTGGTGGGGTTCAAAATGCTCTTTGATTGTAGGTGAACTATAAATCTCAGCAACTACAACTCCCAAATGACAAAATCAACCCCCCT
Organism: Anolis sagrei; assembly: GCF_037176765.1. Lineage (NCBI taxonomy): Eukaryota > Metazoa > Chordata > Lepidosauria > Squamata > Anolidae > Anolis > Anolis sagrei. The sequence goes on along the minus strand of NC_090027.1, from coordinate 16,236,170 downwards.
CCCAACACCACCAGTATTCAAATTTGAGTGTATCGGGTATTTGTGCCAAATTTGGTCCTGTGAATGAAAATATATTCGGCATATCAGATATTTACATTGCGATTCATGACAGTAGCAAAATTGGAATTATGAAGTAGCAACAAAAATAATTTTATGGTGGGGGGTCACCTCAGCATGAGGAATTGTATTAAGGGGTCTCAGCATTAGGAAGGTTGAGAACCACTGAGCTAGAAGGCTTTCCATTCTCTTCTTTCCTTTGGGTGTCAGCACACCAAAGGTAATTAAATGAAGTATGTGTGTACAGGCAAATGACAGAATGTTTGTGTGCTGGTAACCTCTGCAGGGGTATTGTGCCAGGCACAGACTGGGAAAGTGTCCGCGTTATAAATTCAGATCCTGTCGATGCATGTCCAGGACAACAGTACAGAAAAGGATTACAAATATCACTCCTCCATGCTCTGTTCCAACTATAATTATTCTGGAATTACTAACTACCACAGTCATGATCCCACATAATTAAAGTTTATAGATGTAAGCAGAGAAAGCAAGAAGGAATTGCAAGAAAAAGACACGATTCAACAGTGGTGCATTGTTAGCAGTATTTATTCACATCCGCCACCCAATTTATTCTGCGTGTTGTTGCAGAATAGATACACTTAACTCCTTTAGGAAAATTACACATGCATTCATCACATAGATTTTTTTTTCCAAAAAGGCTGCTATTGCTGAGCAACAAGTGTAGCTTCAGGGTCTGTCTGTACCTTAAAAAAATAATCCTGATTTGCACCATAATTTCCCAATCCACATAAACCATGCACAACACCATACAAAGACACATTGTGGTGAGTTTGTCTTAAGCAGCCATGTATCCCCTGGGCAAACTCACTTCTGAAAGCCCCTCTCATTTGTACTATTGGCAACCGCACAAGACTGGCCACTTCGCTTTTTGTCTTCCAGACATACATACTAACATATGGATTTCCATCTAAGGCCCTGGTTCCCGATGTGGAGCATGCTCCTCATAGGAGGATAATTTGATTTTTTTTTGGGGGGGGGGGGGGAATCTGAAAAATGAGTTATTGTTGATGGTTTGTCAAAGGGGTCACCAAAGATCACAGAAAACACAGTATTTTCTGTTGATCATGGGGGTTCTGTGTGAAAAGTTTGGCCCAATTCTGTCATTGGTGGGGTTCAGAATGCTCTTTGATTGTAGGTGAACTATGAATACCAACAACTACAACTACCAAATGTCAGGTCAATTTTCCCCAAATTCCACCAGTGTTCATATTTGGGCATATTGAGTATTAGGTTCTTGTGGGGTTTTTTGGGCTATAGGGCCATGTTCTAGAGGCATTTCTCCTGACGTTTCGCCTGCATCTATGGCAAGCATCCTCAGAGGTAGTGAGGTCTGTTGGAAATAGGACAATGGGTTTATATATCTGTGGAATGGCTGGGGTGGGGCAAAGAGCTCTTCTCTGCTGGAGCTAGGTGTGAATGTTTCAACTGACCACCTTCATTAGCATTGAAAGGCCTGGCTGAGCCTGGGGGGATCTTTTGTTGAGGGGTGTTAAGATGTGCCTGGTTGTTTCCTCTCTGCTGTTTTGCTGTTGTAATTTTAGAGTTTTTTAATACTGGTAGCGAGATTTTGTTCATTTTCATGGTCTCTTCCTTTCTGTTGAAATTGTCCACATGCTTGTGTATTTGTGCCAGGTTTGGTCCAGATCTATCACTGTTTGAGTTCACAATGCTCTCTGGTTGTAAATGAACTACAACTTCCAAATTCGAAAGTCTACGCTGCTGTATAATCCAGTTTCTGAGTCCAAATATTCTGCTTTGAGCTAATTTATGAGTCTACACTGCCCTATAATCCAATTCAAAGCAGCTAAACTGGATCCTGAAACTGGATTATAATAACATAACAACAACAACAACAACAACAACAACACTTCATTTGTATTTCGCCCTATCTTCTCGAAGGGACTCAGGGCAGATTCCAGCCCACCAAACCCTTCCAGTATTTTCTGTTGGTCATGGGAGTTCTGTGTGCCAAGTTTGGGTCAATTCCATCATTGATGGAGTTCACAATTCTCTTTGATTGTAGGTGAACTATACATCCCAGCAACCACAACTCCCAAATGACAAAATCAATCCCTTCCCAACCCTACTAGTATTCAGATTTGGATGTATGGGGTATTGGTGTCAAAATTGGTCCAGTAAATTAAAACACATCCTGCATATCAGATATTTACATTATGATTCATAACAGCAGCAAAATTACAGTTATGAAGTAGCAATGAAAATGTTATGGTTACCCGCTCACCACAACATGAGGAACTGGATTAAGGGGTCGCGGCATGAGGAAGGTTGTGAAACACTGTTCTAGGGGCTTAATATACAGCATATCTATATACAAAGTAAAAGTGAAAAATGTATGTATGTGTGTGGCTGGGGTGCCCACTTACACAGACAGGCTCCCGCCTCCACAAAGAGCTATAACTCCCAGCATTCAGCAAACACCAAAGGCAGGTTATAGAGAACACTGGGAACATGTCCAAGAGCCCTACCAATGTCCTCCACAAACACCATACTGCCCACCACCCAAGCGAAGGCTTTCATACAAGGACAATTTCATCCTAGATTTTCTGTTTTGTCTTCCACCACAGACATCTCAGTATTTCTTACACTCTCCATTGGTATGAAATTTGCATTAACCCACCCACTGCCTCTCCCTCAATCCTTTCCTATTCTTTTGTATGGCACACAGCAAACAGAGAGGAATTGAACATACTAGAGCCCTACCAATGATGGATCTGGAACTGACTCAGCCCACAGATTCCCCAACAAAAAATACTGGAGGTCTTCGGAGGGATTTATAGGAGTTGTAGTCCACCTACATCCTGAGAGCACTCTGAACCCAAACAACGATCACTCTGGACCAAACTCGGCATGTATTCCCGATATGCCCACATCTGAATACTGGTGGGCTTTGAAGGAAATTGTTCTGGACATTTTTGGAGTTTTCAGTACTGGGATTTATAGTTCACCTGCAATCAATGAGCACTCTGAACTCCACCAAAGATTGAATTGGACCAAACTTGGCACACAGAGCCCCCATGACCAACAGAAAACACTAAAGGTCTTTGGGGATGATTCCCCTTGATTTGGGGGAGTTGTAGTTCACCTACATCCAGAGAGTACTGTGAACACTTAACACCGATGCATCTGGACTAAACTTGGCACACATATCCAATATGTTGGGATTTGATTACTGGAGGATTTGGGGAAAACTGACCTTAATATCTGGGAGTTGTGGTTCATCCAAACCCAGAGAAAGTGCGACCTCCACTAATGATGGACTCTGGACCAAACATTGCACACAGAACTCCCATGACTAACTCTACCAATTGGAGTGGTTTGAGGGGACTGGCTCACCATAGTGGAATTGTAGTTTACCCTACAGCCAGAGAGCACAGTGAACCCCACCAATAATGCATCTACATCAAACTTGCCCAACATAACAAACTTTAAGTACTGATGGAGTTTCTGGGGGGTTAACCTGGCATGATGTGAGTTGTAGTTCACCCACAACCATATGCATTTTGTAAAATTTTAAACATTGACTTTTTCAAATAACCCGGACAACACTGGGTACCCAAGCTAGTAAATATATATATTGTGACATATATTGGGACCCACAGGTCAAGAACCACTGTTTTAAAGGGATGTGAATTATTATAAACGTTGTGCGTCAGGATTGATTTTGTCTAGCCACAAGGCAATTTAGGTTCTTGTGGATTTTTTCGGGCTATATGGCCATGTTCTAGAGGTATTTCTCCTGACGTTTCGCCTGCATCTATGGCAAGCATCCTCAGAGGTAGTGAGGTCTGTTGGAAGTAGGACAATGGGTTTATATGTCTGTGGAATGACTGGGGTGGGGCAAAGAGCTCTCTGCTGCAGCTAGGTGTGAATGTTACAGCTGACCGCCTTCATTAGCATTTGAAGGCCTGGCTGAGCCTGGGAAAATGTTTTGTTGAGAGGTGTTAAGATGTGCCTGGTTGTTTGTTTCCTCTCTGCTGTTTTGCTGTTGTAATTTTAGAGTTTTTTTAATACTGGTAGCCAGATTTTGTTCATTTTCATGGTCTCCTCCTTTCTGTTGAAATTGTCCACATGCTTATGGATTTCAATGGCTTCTCTGTGTAGTCTGACATGGTGGTTGTTGGAGTGGTCCAGCATTTCTGTGTTCTCAAATAAAATGCTGTGTCCAGGCTGGTTCATCAGGTGCTCTGCTATGGCTGACTTCTCTGGTTGAAGTAGTCTGCAGTGCCTTTCATGTTCCTTGATGCGTGTCTGGGCACTGCGTTTGGTGGTCTCTATGTAGACTTGTCCACAGCTGCATGGTATATGGTAGACTCCTGCAGAGGTGAGAGGATCCCTCTTGTCCTTTGCTGAACGTAGCATTTGTTGGATTTTTTTTGGTGGGTCTGTAGATAGTTTGTTATCTGGCTTGATATGTCTGGTGTATCAAAATATGTATGCAATGAGACTTTACTGAAATTGATACTAGAGTTCATGTTATACTTGCAAATATTGTTTATGTTGGGAAGTAAAACAAACATTAAAACTAAAAAGAGTGTAATATGTGTTATGAGTCACACTTCAGACTCACAGCTGTGATAGCTTAATTTTAAGATAAACATAAGATTGATTTCTAGCAAAATAAGATGAAGAATTTATTAGTGAAGACTTTAATACCATAATGTCAACAAACTGAATGCTAAGATTGTTGAAGTAAGGGAGAGGTGGCAATGATTGAGTTGCTCTTGTTGGGCAGTGTCAATTGGAGGCTTAAAGGAATTAGCTTTAAAGTAATACATTATACAATGGCAAAGTTACTATATGCCCAGAATTGGAAAAAAAAATGTGTTTGCCAACAAAAGGACGGGCTTTCAATGTTTTTGAAATGTCTGAAATAGTCAAATTATTTACAAATACAAAGAGATGTTGTGACATGCTTGCAGGGTTTGTAAAGGACTTTATGTCAGAAACTATTCACATATTTTAGTAGTATAGAGAAGTTTAAAATGGTACTACCTAAAAGAATCCCACACCTTGTGTGACTGTGGAGCAGAACAGACAACTCCACACCTGTATGCTTGTCCACAATGCCCTGCCTCGTGTACAGAGGAAGAACTGTTGGAGGTTACAGACAATGCTGTTTCTGTTGCCCATTTTTGGTCAAAGATATTTAGCCACTTGTGCTCCTTCTATTTTTATCGGTGTTATACTAATGTATGCAATGCTTTTGATACTAAATAAATAAAAGTATAGAAAAGTTTATCTTACTTTAGCCCGGAAAAAGCCCGGAAAAACCTACAACAACCCATATCTTACTTTTATTTTATTACTAGCGTGGGTATCTGGCAATGCATGTGTTATTTGAAAGGGCATTATTTGTTTGTGGTAATTTGTAACACTGTTTATTAGGAAAAAGGTCAGTATTTGCATTTGTTTTTTTATCAATACTCCCATTAGAAAATGCATAAGGATGTGGGTGAACTATGACTCCCAAAATTGTGGATTAATCCTCCCCAAACTCTGCCAGTATTCACAGTTGGCCATGTTGGGTCTCTGCAGCAAGTTTGGTCCAGATTCGTCGTCGGCTGGATTCAGTGCTCTCTGAATAGGGGTGAATTACAACTCCCAAAATTCAAGGTCTTTCACTTCCAAACCCCGCCTGTATTCAGAGAAGGCCATGTTGGGTCTGTGCGCCAAGATCTGTTGTGGGCTGAGTTCAGTGTTGTCTGGGTAAGGGTGAATTCCCCTTGGTTTCCCCTTGACCTTAAGTCTAGTCGTGTCCAACTCTGGGGAGTGGTGCTCATCTCCATTTCTAAGCTGAAGAGCTGGCATTGTCCATAAGATACCTCCTAGGTAATGTGGCCAGCATGACTGCATTGTGTGCTGTTACCTTCTTGCAGAAACAGTACCTATTGATCTACTCACATTTGCATGTTTTCAAACTGCTAGATTGGCAGAAGCTGGGGCTATTAATGGGAGCTCACCAATCCCATGGATTTGAACCTGCAACCTTTTGGTCAGCAAGTTCAGCAGCTCAGTAATTTAACCTGCTGCACCACCGCGCAGTGAACTACAACTCCCATATTGCAAGGTCAATTCCCACCCAAGCCCTCCGGTATTTTCTGTTGGATTGTGAAGGTTCTGTATTCCAAGTTTGGTCTAATTTATTTTTGATGGGATTCAGAATGTTCTTTGAATGTAATTGAACAATAAATCCTAGCAGCTACAACTCCCTAATGTCAAAGTCAATTCCTCCCAAACCCCTCCAGTATTCTAATTGGGGCATATCAAGTTTGACCAAGATCCATAGTCGCTTGGGTTCATAGTGCTCTCTGAAGGTAGGTGAATCGCAACTCTCCTAAACCAAGGCCAATCCCCCCTCTCCCAAAAATCCCTCCAGTGCTTTCTCTTATTTGTGGGGGTTCTGTGTGGCAATTTTATCCACATCCATCATTGGTGAGTGTCACAGTGGTCTCTGGAAGTGGGAAGCAATGGGAAAGCTGCCGCAAACATATTCCACAGCCCACATACACATGCATTCACTTTTATTATATTCATTAGAAGATTTGGGGTGGGAGTCACTTTTATGTAGGAGAAGGGGAATCAGTGGTTTGGGGTAGTTAGTAGTTTCATGTAGTTAGTGCGCATGTCGTCTGTGCGCATTCAGAAGTAGACCTACAAGCCACTCAAAACACCTTCGCAGAAGCATACAAGCAGCTTGGCCTGTCATTAAACATCGGGAAAACCCAAGTGCTCTTCCAGCAGTCACCAGCCAATCCCTCTCCAATGCCAGAAATACAGCTTAATGGTGTAACATGTTGACCATTTCTGCTACCTTGGCAGCCACCCCTCCATAAAAGTCAACATTGACACTGAAATACAACACCGCCTGAGCTCTGCGAATACAGCATTTTCCCGAATGAAGCAGAGAGTGTTTGAGGACCGGGACATCCGTAGAGATACCAAGATGTTTGTTTATAAAGCTATTGTCCTCCCAACCCTGCTATACGCTTGCGAGATGTGGACTGTCTACAGACGTCACATGCAATTCCTGGAACGATTCCATGAGCACTGCCTCCGAAAAATCCTGCAAATCTCCTGGGGAGACAAGCGGACAAATGTCAGCATGTTGGAAGAAGCAAAGACCACCAGCATTGAAGCGATGGTCGTCTGCCATCAACTCCTCTGGACCAGCCACATTGTGCCTGACCACCGTCTCCCAAAGCAGTTGCTCTACTCCGAACTCAAGAATGGAAAACGGAATGTTGGTAGGCAGGAAAAGAGATTTAAAGATGGGCTCAAAGCCAACCTTGGCATAGACAATGAGAACAGGGAGGCCCTGGCCCTGAGCACTCCAGCTGGAGGTCAGCTGTGACCAGCAGTGCTGTAGAATTTGAAGAGGCACAAATGGAAGGTGAAAGAGAGAAATGTGCCAAGAGGAAGGTGTGTCAAGCCAGCCCTGACCGGGACCACCTTCCACTTGGAAACCAATGCCCTCTCTGCGGGAGAAGATACAGATCAAGAATAGGGTTCCACAGTAATCACGGAATTAACGTAACGTAACCGCCAGAACACCGACGTTAGAGGACCATCATCCTCGGACTACTAAATAAGTAGTTAGTAGTTTTGACCACTAATTTTGTCATGTAACTTTTGTTAACTCATATGAGTGCCTTGGATCTCATTTGGGAGAGAGCTGGGATGGAAATTCTTCAGCTGGAAAGGATTTAGCACAGATACTTTTAGCATGGATAAATTAACATCCCAGCCATTTGCTAAAGAGTGAATAAGCAGGTCAAAGGCTGCGATCAGCGTATACCATAGAAAACAATGAGAAAATGCAAATGAGACACATCTATCTTTGTACCATGTTGCGATCTGTCTGCCTGAAGCATGTACTTTGGAACTTGGGAGTGATGGATGAACAGCTTGTCTGAAATTGCACAATTAGTTCTATAAAGTCCGTTTTCTCATATAAAGCGTTTTTACCATAAAATAACCCATAGTGTTAAACAACACTAGGGCCTTGACACTGTTTTTCAAGTGAATGTCTATAGGAAACGTTTGCCAGAATAATGGGAAAAGCCTTGGCTGAAACACCTTGGTTGGCAGAAACAGACATTCCAGAGTAATAACTACTAAATAGTCATTTTGGAGCTGGTCCTTGCTAAATTCCACGGCTGCTTAAAGGAGCCAGGCAACACAAAAAGTAGCTTACACTTAAAACTGCAATTCAGTCACAGTGAGAAAGGAGAAGTACCTAATCCTAATCTTTTTTTTTTATACTGGTTTTAAACCACTTCATTGGATGTGTTGCAATAGCAGATTCCCAGGTTAGTTGAGTGTTTACACCTTATTTTATTTTTCTGGTTATTTAATATTTAATGTTTATTTTACTTAAGTGATATTTGTCTTTACTGTTCTAATGTAGCACAAATCTATAAAAATAAAAATGTAATGTTCGTTTGTGGAATTAACGTAACTCAAAAACCACTGGGTGAATTAACACCAAATTTGAACACAATGCACCTATCAGGCCAATAAGTGGCCATCACTCATAAAAACACTGAAAAACACATTTGCCCTTGCGCTTTGCAACTCTGATGCTGAATACATCTCTCCATGTTAAAACACCCAATGTGGCTCTTAATGAGACATGCCGCATTATCACAGAATGTCTATGCCATGCACCATTGGAGAATTTATACGGTTTAGCCGATATTGCACCACCTGACATCCGTTGGGAAGGAAGGTAAAGCTCAAGGTTTCTCCTTGACATTAGGTCTAGTCGTGTCCGATTCTGGGGGTTGGTGCTCATCTCCATTTCCAAGCCAAAGAGCCGGTGTTGTCCATAGACAACTCCTAGGTCATGTGGCCAGCATGACTGCATGGAGCTACCGAAGTGGAACCTATGATATACTTACATCTCCATGTTTTCGAACTGCTAGGTTGGCAGGAGCTGGGGCTATGACTTGTCAAAATATGCTGAATTACACCATTCAGAGGAATCTCATCAATACTGATTAAAAGAGCAAGGGATGTGACATACAGTTCTGACCCAGCTTACTTTTCCGAACATATCTCCCTCTATGTCCCGCCTCGCAGTTTAAGATCATCTGGGGACGCCCTACTCTCGCTCGCACCTGCATCACAGATACGTCTGGCGGGGATGAGACAGGGCCTTCTCAGGTGTGCCCCCCCCCCCCCTCACCCGCCTGTGGAACTCTCTTCCCAACGAGGTAAGATCGGCTTCATTCCTCCTGTCTTTTAGGAAGAAACTAGCGGTTCCCTGCCACGCGTTGCTGTGGCCCAGTCTGGTGATCTAATGAGAAAGTGTTGGTTTCTAATATATGTAATGTCTTTATGCTTGTGGGTAAACAGTATTTCTTGCTGTTTCTTTGACAGTGTTGATGTGGAGATTGTCTGGTTTGCCTACTCTGGAACATGCAACATATCACTGTCCTTCTTTAGGGGTCCCTTTCAAATCTTTGATACTGCATCTGTCATATACATATGTGTGTGTGTGTGTGAATGGCTAGATGGCCCTTTGTTAGGAGGGCTTTGATTATGTTTTCTTGCCTTGGTGAAGGGAGTTGGACTGGATGGCCTTAGCCAGCATTTCTCAACTTGAGAAGTCAAGACCCCGGGGCGGGGGTCACCAGGGGGGTGTCAGAAGGGTCACCAAGAACCACCAGAAAACAGTATTTTCTAGGTTCTTGTAGGGTTTTTTCGGGCTATAGGGCCATGTTCTAGAGGCATTTCTCCTGACGTTTCGCCTGCATCAGGAGAAATGCCTCTAGAACATGGCCCTATAGCCCGAAAAAACCTACAAGAATCTAGTGATTCCAGCCATGAAAGCCTTCGACAATACAGTATTTTCTGTTGGTCAGTGGGGTTCTGTGTGGGATGTTTGGCCCAATTCCATGGTTGGTGGGGTTCTGAATGCTCTTTGATTGTAGGTGAGCTATACATCCTAGTATAGCCATTTCAGCCATTAATGTTACCCAAATGTCAAGGTCTATTTCCCCCAAATTCCATCTGTGTTCACATTTGGGCATATTGAGTATTCCTGTCAAGTTTGGTCCATATCCATCATTGTTTGAGTCCACAGTATTCTCTGGATGGAGGTGAACTACAATTCCAAAATTCAAGGTCAATGCCCACCAAACCCTTTCAGTTTTTTCTGTTGGTCATGGGAGTTCTGGTTCAATTCCATTGCTGGTGGAGTTCAGAATGCTCTTCGATTATAGGTGAACTATAAATCCCAGCAAACTACAACTCCCAAATGACAAAATCATAATTTTTTGAGTAATGGTCACTCCTTGTGTTGCGAGACGTTTTGTTGCCAAATTTGGTGTTATTTCGTTCATTGGTTCTTTTGTTTTTAAGGAACTCATTACGCAAAGAGCATTTTTATATATATAGATTGATTGAAGTCATGGTTCTGGGACCAGACTTTTGGACAGCAGACATAATAGCACTTTGGATGTGGAATTTGACTGGACTTGGTGATACGGCTGTTAATACTGTTTTATTGTTTTAATTAATGCTCTATTTATTGTTTTAATTGTTGTTATATTGCTTTGTTATATGTCGTGGCATCAAATAGCTGCCCCTCCAGGGGTTGAGGAGGACGGGGTAGAAATACTGGAAATAAATAAATAAATAAATAAATGCATTTCTTCAAAGTATTTCTTGTTCTCCTCTTCCTACACCACTCTTTTATCACTCTCCCTATGTTGTTGTTCATTCGTTTAGTCGTCTCCGACTCTTCGTGACCTCATGGACCAGTCCACGCCAGAGCTCCCTGTCGGCCGTCACCACCCCCAGCTCCTTCAAGGTCAGTCCAGTCACTTCAAGGATGCCATCCATCCATCTTGCCCTTGGTCGGCCCCTCTTCCTTTTGCCTTCCACTTTCCCCAGCATAATTGTCTTCTCTAGGCTTTGCTGTCTCCTCATTATGTGGCCAAAGTACTTCAACTTTGTCTCTAGTATCCTTCCCTCCAGTGAGCAGTCGGGCTTTATTTCCTGGAGGATGGACTGGTTGGATCTTCTCGCAGTCCAAGGCACTCTCAGAACTTTCCTCCAACACCACAGCTCAAAAGCATCGATCTTCCTTCGCTCAGCCTTCCCTAAGGTCCCTATACATTTATACTAATTTACTTTTTCTATCTCCACAGTTTTTTACCATGTGCTTGCTACAATGGCTACTACTTTAGGGCCCTTCTCCTTGTTGTCCCATTCAGTCATTATGGAGTCTGCCAACAACATTCCACACACCATAGTTAAGGAATTGACCCATTCAGGAAGGCTACGAGCGTTTCTCATTCCCAGCTGGCGCAGGAAGCAAGTATAGTCTGCATGATATTCAGGAAGCAGAATTTAGTACACTTATTTTTGCCCACAACATGTTTTTTAATTATGAGATTGGTGGAAACAGGACGTTAGCACTGTTGCAAAGGAGGTGTTGAATGCACCTCCACAGAGAGGTGTGCCTTTCGAATTTGAGTGTTTTGTTTATGCCTTTAAGACAATAGAAACCATTTCACTTCCAGCTATTTTCCAGCTGAACTTACAGCACTATCCTGCAAGAATGCATTTGTCTAGAACAGTGGTTCTCAACCTTTTTAATGCTGCAACCCCTTAATACAGTTCCTCATGTTGTGGTGACCCTCAATCATATATTATTTTCATTTCTACTTCATAACTGCAATTTTGCTACTGTTATGAATCGTAATGTAAACATCTGATATTCAGGATGTATTCTTATTCACCGGAACAAGTTTGGCACAAGTACCTGATACTCCCAAATCTGAATACTGGTGAGGCTACCGGGGGGGGGGGGGGGGGTGATTTTGTCATTTGGGAGTTGTAGTTGCTGGGATTTATAGTTCACCTACCACCAAGGAGCATTCTGAACGCCACCAATGATGGAATTGAACCAAATTTGACACACAGAACTCCCATTACCAATTGAAAATACTGGAAGGGTTTGGTGGGCATTGATCTTGAGTTTTGGAGTTGTAGTTCTCCTACATCCGGAGAGCACTGTGGACTCAAACAAGAATGGTTCTGGATCAAACCTGGCACAAATACTCAGTATGTCCAAATATGAATACTAGTGGAGTTTGGGGAAAATAAACCTTAACATTTGGGAGTTGTAGTTGCTGGGATTTATAGTTCACCTACAACCAAGGAGCATTCTGAATGCCACCAATGATGGAATTGAACCAAATTTGACACACAGAACTCCCATTACCAACTGAAAATACTGGAAGGGTTTGGTGAGCATTTGTAGTTTCTGGGATTTATAGTTCACTTACAATCAAAGAGCATTCTGAAACCCACCAAGGATACAATCATAGAATCATAGAATCAAAGAGTTGGAAGAGACCTCATGGGCCATCCAGTCCAACCCCTTTCTGCCAAGAAGCAGGAATATTGCATTCAAATCACCCCTGACAGATGGCCATCCATCCTCTGTTTAAAAGCTTCCAAAGAAGGAGCCTCCCCAACACTCCGGGGCAGAGAGTTCCACTGCTGAATGGCTCTCACAGTCAGGAAGTTCTTCCTCATGTTCAGATGGAATCTCCTCTCTTGTAGTTTGAAGCCATTGTTCCGCACCCTAGTCTCCAAGGAAGCAGAAAACAAGCTTGCTCCCTCCTCCCTGTGGCTTCCTCTCACATATTTATACATGGCTATTATATCTCATCTCGTCCTTGGGCCAAACCTCCCACATAGAACCCCAATGACCAATAGAAAATACTGTGTTGTTGTAGGTTTTATGGGCTATATGGCCATGTTCTGGAAGCATTCTCTCCTGACGTTTCGCCTGCATCTATGGCAGGCATCCATAGATGCAGGCAAAAAGTCAGAAGATAATATAATAAAATTACAATAATAATCTTTATTTATACCCCACCACCATCTCTCCAAAGGGGACTCGGGTCGGCTAACATGAGGCCAAGCCCAAAATTACAGTACAGCAAAATAAAATACAAAGGAGCACAAATAACATCAAAATAAGATACATGAAATAACAAAATAAAACAAACAGTTACAAAATATCATGATAGAGAAATAGAACACAATGGGCGGGCCAAATGCATAGGATAAAATTGATAACACTCTAGATGAGATAGTAGTGGGAGAACGTGTTTCTGAGTGAGGAGCTCAATAAGGGCGAACAGTGGATTTAGACTTTCATTAAGGGCGGGGGGAAAGTGCATCATGAGGACGGAACTGTAGTTGGAACAAATGAAATATGGAATATATGTTCACTCACCAAAGGCACATCGGAAGAGCCAAGTTTTTAGGTCTTTCTTAAAAGCTGCCAGGGTAGAGGCTTGCCTAATCTCACTAGGCAGCGAGTTCCAAAGCCAAGGGGCCACAGCAGAGAAGGTCCTCTCCCTCGTCCCTAGCAGTCGTACTTGTGATGCAAGTGGGAGTGAAAGAAGGGCCTCTCCAGAGGATCAAAGAGATTGGGCAGGTTTATGGAAGGAGATGCGGTCACGAAGGTAGACGGGTCCCAAACCGTTCAGGGCTTTATAGGTGATAATCTGCACCTTGAATTGGGACCGGAAGATGAATGGCAACCAATGGAGCTCCTTAAACGGGGGGAGGGAGGGGGTCTGCTCCTTGCAATTCACTCCAATGTCATGTATCCTGTTCTGCAGTTGATGGTGGTTGGTGGTGACAGGCCTAGCAGTTGATGATGGAAGACTTAATGTAAGTCTTACTTCCAAAGGGTTGAGTAATCTGTAAGTAAGAGTTCATAGTGAAAGCAATTAAGGGTGGAGGTATGCAAGAGATGGGTTGCGGCTGGGTGTTTCTGGATATAAAGAGCTAACCTTGGGACTGATCTTGCTGAGAAAGGTATTATCTTGGTGGTAGATGCTGCTGGTTTTCCCCCAAGTTTGTGGATTTTCGGTGTCCTGACCTGTCTCCTGAACCTTTGGAATCCTGGAACCTTGAATCTTTGGACTGGCCTTTGACTACGATATAGACTCTTGATCCCTGGACTTTGTTTATTGAACTCATAGAATCATAGAATCATAGAATCAAAGAGTTGGAAGAGACCTCATGGGCCATCCAGTCCAACCCCCTGCCAAGAAGCAGGAATATTGCATTCAAATCACCCCTGACAGATGGCCATCCAGCCTCTGCTTAAAAGCTTCCAAAGAAGGAGCCTCCACCACACTCCGGGGCAGAGAGTTCCACTGCTGAATGGCTCTCACAGTCAGGAAGTTCTTCCTCGTGTTCAGATGGAATCTCCTCTCTTGTAGTTTGAAGCCATTGTTCCGCGTCCTAGTCTCCAAGAAGCAGAAAACAAGCTTGCTCCCTCCTCCCTGTGGCTTCCTCTCACATATTTATACATGGCTATCATATCTCCTCTCAGCCTTCTCTTCTTCAGGCTAAACATGCCCAGTTCCCTAGGCCGCTCCTCATAGGGCTTGTTCTCCAGACCCTTGATCATTTTAGTCGCCCTCCTCTGGACACATTCCAGCTTGTCAATATCTCTCTTGAATTGTGGTGCCCAGAATTGGACACAATATTCCAGATGTGGTCTAACCAAAGCAGAATAGAGGGGTAGCATTACTTCCTTAGATCTAGACACTATGCTCCTATTGATGCAGGCCAAAATCCCATTGGCTCTTTTTGCCGCCACATCACATTGTTGGCTCATGTTTAACTTGTTGTCCACGAGGACTCCAAGATCTTTTTCACACGTACTGCTCTCGAGCCAGGCGTACCCCATTCTGTATCTTGGCATTTCATTTTTTCTACCAAAGTGGAGTATCTTGCATTTGTCACTGTTGAACTTCATTTTGTTAGTTTTGGCCCATCTCTCTAATCTGTCAAGATCGTTTTGAATTCTGCTCCTGTCCTCTGGACTATTGGCTATCCCTCCCAATTTGGTGTCGTCTGCAAACTTGATGATCATGCCTTCTAGCCCTTCATCTTAAACTCTCGTTTAACCACTGGACTGGACCTTTTGACTGCAGAGTTATCTTGAACCTGCAACAGTGTTTGCTGTTTTTGTTTTAAATTCTCTGGCTGAGTGCTATTTTTATGTTTTATGTTTTGGACTATTAAAACAGCCAGAAAGTAAGTACTGTTTTAATTAAATTGTTTAACACAAACTGGGAGTTTGGTTCATCTCTGCCTAAATATTGGTAGAGCCCTGGCAATGTGACATCGAGTTAGCACTCTGGCTGCCGAACGTTGGACCAATTGAAGTTTCTGGGCTGTCTTCAAGGGAAGCCTCATGTAGAGTGCATTGCAATAGTGCATTCTAGAGGTAACTAAGGTGTGGACCACCATGGTCAGATCAGATTTCACGAGGTACTTTTGAATGCTTCTGGAACATGGCCATATAGCCCGCAAAACCTACAACAACCCAGTGATTCTGGCCATGAAAGCCTTCGACAATATAGAAAATACTGTGTTTTCTGATGATCTTTGGTGACCCCCCTGACAGCCCCTCACAACTCCCCAGAGGTCTAAACCCCCAGGTTGAGAAATGCTGGTTTAAGACAACAGAAACCTGTAGTCCATTTCACTTCCAGCTATTTTCCAGTTGAACTTACAGCACTGCTGTAAGAATGCATTTGTATAGAAAGCAGAGGCATAGCAACACAATGGTACTGACAGCGAGCCATTTTAACAGAGGATAGTTTAATGCTGCTTCCATGTCTGCTGGTACTAGTCGAAGTGACAAACTTCTCTTACATATACTGACACGCACTCATCCAAAGCACAGTCTTTCGTTACAATGAAATAACTTTCCCAGAGTACCCCCATTCTGCATTTATTAGGTAAGAAAGCAGCTGCAACTCATCCCAGGAAGCATATTTTCCAATGCTTGGGGTTTATCTCATGCCTGAAGCAGTTATAGCAAGGATAAGAATGTAACAAAACAATAACTCCAAATAAGAACCAGATTTTTTACAGGGGGAAAAAGTGGCTTCCCTAGAGACAAAGCACTCAGGCTTCTCCTATCAAATCTTCTGGTACTCTTCTCACTCGAAGACATTAAAAAGAGCTGAATACATGAAAATAAAAAAGCCAACAAAACCAACTCCTCAAAACACAGCAAGTGATTTTAAAAATTGGTTGTAATTCCAAGCTTTTCTACTGTAGTTGCTCAAAAAACTCTTTATCATTTGCAAATGACATTCTGGAACTCCTTGACTGATGGCAGCTAGAAAACCCACATCTTAAGGAAGCCATGAACTACACCTCATCCTAAAGAAATGTCCTCTTGTTGGGTCCTTCACAACAACAGCAACCAACTTGCCCCACACCAAGGATTAGTTCTGTTTAAGAGTAATTTTTCATAGGGCCGCATAATATGTGATTACACTGACAAAGTAAACAATAAGTTTAACTGGCTGTGCAGGTGTAGTTAAAAACCAAAATCATTGGATAGAAAATATTTTTGTTAGAGACAACCAAATGCCACAAAACAATGCGCCAGCTGTCAAAGGGGGTAAGGGGGAAATTTAGGTTCTTGTGGGGTTTTTTTGGGCTATAGCGCCATGTTCTAGAGGCATTTCTCCTGACGTTTCGCCTGCATCTATGGCAAGCATCCTCAGAGGTAGTGACCTCACTACCTCTGAGGATGCTTGCCATATATGCAGGCGAAACGTCAGGAGAAATGCCTCTAGAACATGGCCCTATAGCCCGAAAAAAACCCACAAGAACCTAGTGATTCCAGCCATGAAAGCCTTCAACAAGGGGGAAATCGTTACACAGATTGGTGAATTTTATTATCTGGTGGTATTTATAGATTTGGAAATTCTTATACAGAGATTCTGTTACAGTAAGTTGTAGCAGAATCAAGTGTGTGTTAAAGAAAAACCTTATGATGCTAATTATGTGCAGCTGGTAATGTAGGTCAGCTAGCATGTTTGGGCCACACCCGGTGGAGTATAACTGTATGGATTTTAAAATACAGTTCGGAGAAGCAATATGCTACTCTGAGGAAGAAAAGCTATATGCTTTAATGCTCTTATGCTCTAACAATGATGCTCTTTGCTATGGTGGAATAGATATTTGCTCAAGGCTTATGTTTTGCTCTCTCATTTGAATGAAGACGAAGAATCATAGAATCATAGAATCATAGAAGTTGGAAGAGACCTCATGGGCCATCCAGTCCAACCCCCTGCCAAGAAGCAGGAATACTGCATTCAAATCACTCCTGACAGATGGCCATCCAGCCTCTGTTTAAAAGCTTCCAAAGAAGGAGCCTCCACCACACTCCGGGGCAGAGAGTTCCACTGCTGAACAGCTCTCACAGTCAGGAAGTTCTTCCTCATGTTCAGATGGAATCTCCTCTCTTGTAGTTTGAAGCCATTGTTCCGCGTCCTAGATTCCAGGGAAGCAGAAAACAAGCTTGCTCCCTCCTCCGTGTGGCTTCCTCTCACATATTTATACACGGCTATCATATCCCCTCTCAGCCTTCTCTTCTTCAGGCTAAACATGCCCAGCTCCTTAAGCCACTCCTCATAGGGCTTGTTCTCCAGACCCTTGATCATTTTAGTCGCTCTCCTCTGGACACATTCCAGCTTGTCAATATCTCTCTTGAATTGCGGTGCCCAGAACTGGACACAATATTCCAGATGTGGTCTAACCAAAACAGAATAGAGGGGTAGCATTACTTCCCTAGATCTAGACACTATGCTCCTATTGATGCAGGCAAAAATCCCATTGGCTTTTTTTGCCACCACATCACATTGTTGGCTCATGTTTAACTTGTTGTCCACGAGGACTCCAAGATCTTTTTCACATGTACTGCTCTCAAGCCAGGCATTTCCCCCCATTCTGTATCTTTGCATTTCGTTTTTCCTGCCAAAGTGGAGTATCTTGCATTTGCACTGTTGAACTTCATTTTGTTAGCCTTATTCTGTGTTACTTACAAGGACTATGTAAGTTTATTGCACTATTTGATTTTGTATGCAAGACTGCAAGTTTATGCCTCTGCTGATAAGAGTAAAGTTTTTTCTGTTCCTTTTTCCTCTTGCCTGTGTGTCTTTTGTATGGGACTTGGCTAAAACACGCTCTGCGCAACAGATTCAATCCCTTTCTACACTGCCATATAAAATCCAGATGATCTGCTTGAACTGGATTATATGTGTAGACTGTAGTAGAGTTTTGCTTATTTGACCTTTGCTTATCCGACATTCCATCTTATCCAGTGCTCTTATCTGTGCCCCCCCTTTCCCCCCATCATTTCCCCTTCAATTAAAGGAGTGCTCCCGAACTCTCTCTCCATTCCTAATAAATGAACAAGGCAAGACAAGGAGGAGAGAGGAAAAGGGGAGAAGAGGCAGGAGCGGAAGCAAAAACACCATCCCTTCTTCTATGATTTCCACACTCCTCTTCCGCATCCATGCACTTCCTGCTGGACCACTCTAGCCCCGGGGCAATGCCTTGCCTTAACCCTTTGAGTCCAGAGATTCAAAAAAACTAAATCCTGACTCATTTGGACTATATAGATGGGCCCTAAGTCAACTTTAGGTATTATTGGACGCCAGGTTTGGGGCTGAAATTATGGGTTTTGATATGACCTGTGGATAAGTCAAGGAACATTTCACATAGAGGGAAAAGTGCCAGTGCCACCTCTGCCACCATTTTCCCACCCAGACATTTGAAAGAGCTTCTCTACTCAGATGGTTCAATTTTTTTTAAGGAAAAGTGCAGTACAGGATTAACTCTTATCAAGAAAGGAACTATCCCTTCCCTGATAGAAAGGATGAGAGTTTCGTCCCACCTCAGGGAGCCTAAAAGAAGCATTGATTCTCTGTGCTCTCCTGGGTGCCAAATAGCCACCACCATCTCAAATGGGTCACCTAGGCAGTGGCATCACTAAGGTTGACATCATCTCAATATGGTAGCATGGAGTCAGCGCACTGGACCTCATACTAGGTGAGACGAGAGGCAGCCTGGGCAAAGACAAGGTGGTGTCTCAGTGGAAGCCCCCTGGCTCTGGAATGCCTTCCCCAAGGAGATAAGGCTGGCCCCATCCCTCACCTCCTTCCATAAGAACTTGAAGACTTTGTGGTTTCATCAGGGCTTCAATAATGACGAGTCTCAACCTCAAGCCCTTAGCCCAATAGTTAGTACTTGGCCTTGTACCCCATCCATTCCCCAGTTCCCTGCCATCTGAGGGCACCTTTTCTTCCAGCCCAGACCTTTTTTATAGTCCTTTAATTGGCCCTGGAATTGAGTGTCCCTGGTCTCCTAACAGGGCCATTGCTGAGACTGATCCTTGCACTGTAGCATTGAGCCAGCCCCATTTTTCCCTTCTCCTTGCACTAGCCTTGGCCCAGCCAATTCCAAATAGTTCAGACCCCTTATTGAAATCTTTGCCCCTGGCAGCTTACCTTGCATGAAGAGGAGAGTTTTAAATTTATTTAATGTATATGTTGTGATAACAGTTGTGCCTGTATTTTTGTTTTATATTGTATGTTTTTGTATTATTTTGCATATGTGGGAGATAGGGCGGCATATAAATAAAGTTATTATTATTATTATTATTATTATTATTATTATTATTATTCCCCACTTTTCTCTCTTGATCAAGACTCATAGCTTAAGCCAAACATATTATTAAATATGTTGACTACTGTATTGACTACTGTAACGCCCTCTACATTGGCCTTCCTTTGTCAGTGATCCAGAAACTGAAGCTGGTGCAAAATGCGGCGGCTTGTCTTCTCGCCGGGGTGCCGGCGAGGTGTCGTATCACCCCAATTCTACAGCAGCTGCACTGGCTTCCGATTGAGTACCGGATTACTTTCAAGGTGCTGGTATTAACCTTTAAGGCCTTATATGGTCTGGGGCCGGCGTACCTGAGGGCCCACTTATCCCCCTGCCAACCCCAGAGATTACTTCAGTCCGAGGACCAAAATTTGCTTGAAGTCCCTACCATCCGGACTTATCATTTGTCATCTACTAGGCAGAGAGCCTTCTCGATTGTAGCCCCTTACTTATGGAATGCCTTGCCAGTTGAAACTCGAACCATCTGAGACCTACTTGCTTTTCAGAAAGCCTGTAAAACTTTTCTTTTCTGACAAGCTTTTGATGGGTGAACAACTCGGGGCTATGTCTGTCCTCAATGCTTATTGTTATTTTGAAGCTAATTGTATTGTTTTAATTTGCTTCTGTAAACCGCTCCAAGCCAAATTGGGAGTAGCAGTATGCAAGTTAAATAAATAAATATTATTATTATTATTATTATTATTATTATTATTATTATTATTAGAAACACAACAAGATGAGTCCACAGCAGACTCTCTGCTGGCTGTTGAATTGGATTAGACGTCAGACACTTCCCAAGAGATAGGGCCTTCTCAGTGGTGGCTCCTCGGCTGTGGAACACCCTTCCCGTGGACATCAGGCAAGCCCCCTCCCTGTTGATATTCCGCAGGAAGTTAAAGACCTGGCTGTTTAAGAGGGCATTTGAACAAGAAGTGCAATGACTGGTAATTTGACCATAGGAATGGAACAACGGAAATGATATCGGATTGTGGGTTTGACGATGAGACGATTCGGAATGGCTTTTGTAGTAATGTTGATGTTTTGATAAGATGTTTTTCTGATAATGATGAATTGTGGATTATTTTACACTATGTTTTGTAATTTGCTCTTGCTTTTCCATGTTGTACACCGCAATGAGTCGCCCTTGGGCTGAGAATTGCGGTATATAAGCGCAGTAAGTAAGTAAGTAAATAAATAAATAAATAAGTGTCTAGGACTGTGTAATTGTGCAGGTCCCAGTAAGGTGGCCTTTTGCAGCTAGCAGATGGTAATCTTGTCAGCACTGATTGTGTTTAAGTGCAGGCCAAGGTCTTTAGGCACTGCACCCAGTGTGCCAATCACCACTCGGACTACCTTGACTGGCTTATGCCAGGGTCTTTGCAGTTCGAGCTTAAATCCTCATATCGTGTCAGCTTTTCCAGTTGTTGTTGTTATATAAGGAAATGATCTCCCATTTGCTTATTCTCTACTGTTGCCAGTACTATGGGACAAACAGCCATACATCACGTACATTACTAAACATACATTACTAAACAGCCATACATCACGTTCTTTTATTCAAACATTTATGGAAAATGTTGTTAATGTGAAAAGATTTTAATAAAAGCCACAACTATTTGCAAGGGTACCTAATTGGCACAACCCATTCTAAATGAAGAATGTGATTTCTTGGCAATTCAAGCTCATAAATTTTCAGAAATGGGAAACTTTGGAGTAAAGTATCATTAGGACCAAGGCTACATGATATCCTCAACCAACATGTGCAGCTTCTGGGGGCTGCGGGAATTCCCCCCCCCCCCAAAGAGCCTTTGGTTTGTCTTCTTCCCAATCCCGCAAGCCTTTTTTGAGGTATACTAATCTGCTTACAACATTGACGCGCTAATAAGCAATCCTGATTAGCTCAGCAGATTTGTAAAGCTGTTTTAATACAAACTTATAAACTGTAGATAGGCATCAACTTAGAAGCATTGCTGCTTCTTTCTCGTGCAAAGGGACTGTCTAAGATGGTGCCTGCGATGACATATGTGCACATCATCTAAATAAAAAGGAAATGCGCTCCTTTTCCTCCCAAAACCACTGCTTTTATCCCCAAGCAATTTATGCAAACATATTCCATGTATTCAACTAAAACCCATGTTTGAGTTACTGAGATTTCTTTAACTGAGTGACAGCCTTATTAATCATTATTAAAAAAAAACTTTCTGGCATTGCACACTTCTTAGTAGTCTTAGGGATTAGCTCAAAGGCAATTTCTTAGTCTTTGGAATAAACTAACAAGACTGGTGAGCCCTGATGAGGGAAATCGATGGCAGATAAGACATGTTCATGGTAAACCAGGAGGAGAACAATAGGTTCATGTTTAAGCATGATAAGGATGCCGGCAGAGAATCCCTAATGGCCACAAAACACAATAAGCTCCTGAGGGTTATGGCATCTGCAGAGTTTGGAATTGGAGTTGGGACATTTTGGGTTGGTGGTGCTCAGGGGGATTCAATGTGCTGTCTAACGCTTGGCCAATTTGCTTAATCACTTCTTTAAATGTCTGCAGGGACACACAATGCCAGCCCATTAACAGCTTTTAAAAGTCTTAAGTCTCCTCCTTAAATGAGAAAAGCAGAGCAAATAGAGGCTGTTAGTAATTTGCCTCTGTGGCCCATTTCCTTTATTTATTGGTTCATGGGTTTAAATTTACAGCAAAGTGTTAAGTCACTGCAACAAAGCGGATCCTTACTTATCCCAGGGCAAGAGAAAAACAACAAATAAGCAGGTATTTTCTCTGGGTTGTTGTGAGTTTTCCAGGCTATATGGCCATGTTCCAGAAGCATTCTCTCCTGACGTTTCACCTGCACAACCTCTGAGGAAGCCTGCCATGGATGCAGGTGACACGTCAGGCGAGAATGCTTATGTAACATGGCCATACAGCTTGGGAAATAATATTATTTATAATAATAATAATAATAATAATCTTTATTTATATACCGCTCTAGCTCCCCGAGGGGACTCAGAGCGGTTCCCAGGTAACATCACAAAACATAAAAAGTAAAACAACATAACCATAAGATTAACAAAACAATATAAGCATAAAATTGCTCTTTGATTGTAAGTGAACTATACATCCTAGTAACTACAACTCCCAAATGTCAAGGTCTATTTCCCCCAAACTCCACCAGTGTTCACATTTGGGCACATTGAATATTCATGCCAAGTTAGGTCCAGATGCTCTCTGGATGTAAGTGAACTACAACTCCAAAACTCAAGGTTAATGCCCACCAAATCCTTCCAGTATTTTCTATTGCTCATGGGAGTTCTGTGTGCAAAGTTTGGTTCAATTCCATCATGCTCTTTGATTGTGGGTGAACTATACATCCTAGTAACTACAACTCCCAAATGTCAAGGTCTATTTCCCCCCAAACTCCATCTGTGTTCACATTTGGGCATATTGAGCATTCCTGTCAGGTTTGGCCAGATCCATCATTGTTTGAGTCCACAGTGCTCTCTAGATGTAGGTGAACTACAACTCCAAAACTCAAGGTCAATGCCCACCAAACCCTTCTAGGAAACTCACAACAACCAAATGATTCCAGCCATGGAAACCTTTGACAAGGCATTTTCTCTTTCAACCCACTTATTAAACCAGGGGTCCTCAAACTAAGGCCCGGGGGCCAAATACGGCCTTCCAAGGTCATTTACCCAGCCCTCGCTCAGGGTCAACCTAAATCTGAAACTACTTGAAAGCACACAACAACAACAACAACAACAATCCTGTCGCATCAGCCAAAAGCGGGCCCACACTTCCCATTGAAATACTAATAAGTTTATATTTGTTAAAATTGTTCTTCATTTTAATTATTGTATTGTTTTTATGTGTTTTTTGCACTACAAATAAAATACGTGCAGTGTGCACAGGACCATGTTTTTTTCAAATTATAATCCAGCCCTCCAACAGTTTGAGGGATGTCACCTGGCCCTCTGTTCAAAAAGTTTGAGGACCCCTGTATTAAACATTTGAGGATTTTCTTTTAGTCTTTAAAGATATACATTCTTGAGATGATAGAAAATATTATGTTTCACTATACAATGTAACATCAGTAGACCTCCATGTAAATACTGTGGAACACAATATTTAGCACTTGGTAAATTTGGGTTGCTCTGAGTTTTCTGGGCTGTATGGCCATGTTCCAGAAGCATTCTCTCTTGCTATTTTGCCCACATTTATGGCAGATATCCTCAAAGGTTGTGAGGTTTCACAACCTCTGAGGATGCCTGCCATAGATGTGGGCAAAACGTCAGGAGAGAATGCTTCAGGAACATGGTCATACAGCCAAGAACACTCACAGCAACCCAGTGATCCCAGCCATGAAAGCCTTTGACAACATAGTTGGTAAATTTTGTCATCCTTTGACATCCACAGTAGGTTTACATCTCACTAAAGGACCATACATCTATATAAATAAAAATGTAATGTTCGTTTGTGGAATTAGCATAACTCAAAAACCACTGGACGAATTGACACCAAATTTGGTCACAATACCCCTATCAGGCCAACGAGTGACCATCACTCATAAAAACACTGAAGAAAAGAGACTTAAAAAACCAACAAACAAAAAATGCATTACAACACATGCACATGTGTGTGTATATATACAAATATACACACA
Organism: Anolis sagrei; assembly: GCF_037176765.1. Taxonomy (NCBI): domain Eukaryota; kingdom Metazoa; phylum Chordata; class Lepidosauria; order Squamata; family Anolidae; genus Anolis; species Anolis sagrei. The sequence continues at coordinate 16,211,892 of NC_090027.1, read as the reverse complement.
CATACAACACATATACACAGACTGGACCACAGCAACTTGTGGCAGGGGATGGCTAGTACACAATGGATTCCTTTCCTATGTCCGGCCTGTCAGTATTACTTCACGTCTTGTATAAATGTTGGACTAGTAGCATAAGTGGAGATGCAAATCCAAAACCATTGTCCATGCTGTAGCACATTCAAATAAACAGAGCAGCATGTGAATGTGCATTGCTTACACTCAGTGCCCTCTGCATGTTACAATTGCACAATTAATGGGTTGTCAAGTCATCCGCAGTGCACTACATTGGTATTCAGCCTAGGAATTGCATAACGTAACTGCAGCAGATATTTATGTTACACCAAAGCAATACAGGACCGAGATATGACAATCTCTGGAACCACATGAACCATAGCTTGCTGTGCATAAACCATATTCAAGTGTATGTTGTACAATCCCTTTCGCTTGCTGTCTGATTTATTGTGTTGACCAATAATAGAATCATAGAACCATAGAATCATAGAGTTGGAAGAGACCTGGTGGGCCATCCAGTCCAACCTTCTGCCAAGAAGAAGGAAAATCACATTCAAAGCACTCTCAACAGATGGTCATCCAGCCTCTGCTTAAAAGCTTCTAAAGAAGGAGCCTCCATGACACTTCTGAGCAGAGAGTTCCGCTGCTGAACAGCTCTCACAGTTAGTTCTTCCTGATGTTCAAGTGAAGTCATGACAGCTGGGTCAAACATTTCCTTTAAGCTATCCAAAACAACAAAGCAAACCCTCGCCATCAACTCAAGACATCTTAGACCAAAATGTCATTGAGACCATAAAAAATTGCCTCCTTCGACTTTGGGTATCTATATATCACTACACAGAGTTTCTATTGTCCCTGGCCAACATAACCAACTTGGGAGTTTCCAAGGAACAGAAGAGATTGGAAAAATTTTAGTATAGTAGGAACAACATGTTTGTTTTGATCACTGATAGAACTATAAAAACAAAATCAGAGGTAGCCAGGTTGGCCAAACACCAAAATCCAAAAAAGTGGGCTACTGACCAACTAAATTACACAAAACACATGTATTGGCATCTTGGATTTTGATAAAACAATTGATTCACACTCCTACAACAGAATCTTCCAACAACTTTATTTATATTCCGCTCTATCTCCCCAAAGGGAGTCAGGGCGGGCAAACATTCCATGCCCGAATACAACAACAATACATCCATACTAATAAAATGTATACAACCCAACATATAAATACGAATTATAACTTAACAAACTAAAATTAAATAAAAAGAACAGCCTGTTATAACAGACATAAGACAAAACATCAAATGGAAACAATAATTTACAACAAAAACAGCAATAATAATAATAACAACAACAACAAAAAGCACTTACTGTGCGGGCACCACCTGGAGACAAGGCCCCACTTTGCAAATAGGGACTTCCCAACTCTGGAATCATCAAGAAAGGGTAACTTGGATACGGAGTTCCTTTAAAAAATCCTCCATCTTGCTGTCTTCTGAGGACTGGGAAAGAAAAAGAATGCACTTAACTAACAGATAGGCAGAGAGCAAAAAAAAGACAGAAGAGTTCAAGTTTCAAAATGCGAAAAGGAGGTAGAATATATTTTCTCAAGGCTGTAGGGAATAAATTGCAATTATACGTCTGAGTTAAAGTCTCAAACAATTTAAGGCCCTTTACATTACATACATCCCCATTGTACAATCAATTTCACACTACAACCTTGCTTCGAACAAACAGAATGTACTTTTCTCCATGTAACGGACAATGTGCATGTTCAGTTGAAATTCAGTTGAAATTCGTACTAAATTTAATAGGGCTTCCTTTCAAGTAATGACAGAGGTGCAGATATACCTAAGAGCACAATCTTAGCTGAAATGCTTTAAGACAGTGGTTCTTAACCTTTTGTTTTGACCAGGGACCACTTCGCTACAACATTAGTACTGGGGAGGCCCTGCTCTCGATCCCGCCTCTGTCACAAACGTGCTTGGCGGGGACGAGAGACAGGGCCTTCTCAGTGGTGGCCCCCCCTGCCTGTGGAACTTGCTCCCCAGCGAAATTAGAGGTCAACTGCTTCCCTTCAGGAAAAAGTTGAAAACGTGGCTATGGGATCAAGCATTTGGATAGTAGGTTGATAAATGATGACAATGCTATGGTGAATGGACTATAGACAGGTTTCGGACCAAGTTGATGATTGTAGAACTCAGATTTAGATTTGGCCAACTAATTGAATTTGCACTATTTTAAATGGTTTTAATTTATATTAATGTTTTATCTATTTTGTAATTGCTTTTTTATCTGTGTGTATTTATTCGAAATAGAATTAAAGCATGAAAAACCATTAAACCATTAAAAATTATTAAAATATATTATACAATTAATTAGACCAAGGGTCCTCAAACTAAGGCCCGAAGGTCATTTACTCGGCCCTTGCTCAGGGTCAATCTAAGTCTGAAATGACTTGAAAGCACACAACAACAACAGCCAAAAGCAGGCCCACACTTAGAATCATAGAATCAAAGAGTTGGAAGAGACCTCATGGGCCATCCAGTCCAACCCCCTGCCAAGAAGCAGGAACATTGCATTCAAATCACCCCTGACAAATGGCCATCCAGCCTCTGCTTAAAAGCTTCCAAAGAAGGAGCGTCCACCACACTCCGGGGCAGAGAGTTCCACTGCTGAACGGCTCTCACAGTCAGGAAGTTCTTCCTAATGTTCAGATGGACATTCCCATTGAAATAATAATAACTTTATATTTGTTTAAATTATTCTTTATTTTAATTATTGTATTTTTTTAAGCATTTTTTGCACTACAAATAAGATATGTGCAGCGTGCATAGGAATTTATTCATGTTTTTTTCAGTAATCCGGCGCTCCAACTGTTTGAGGGACTGTGACCTGGCTCTCAGTTTAAAAAGTTTGAGGACCCCTGAATTAGACAGTAGATTATACATGCCGGTAAAACCAAATCCAAGTCTAGACAGATTCAATGTCGTAAATATCCTAAGTCTTTTTTCCAATTACCACTATTTGATTAATCAAATGCCTGGTCCCAGACCCAAGTCTTCACTTGTCTTCTAAAGGACAGGAGGGAGGTGGCCAACCTGATGTCCCTGGGGAGAGAGTTCCACAGACGGGAGGCCACTGCTGAGAAGGCCTTGTCTCTCATCCCCACCAACTGCATTTGTGATAATGGTGGGATCAAGAGCAGGACCTCTCTTGAGGATCTTAAACTTCGTGATGGTTCATGGGATGAGATACGTTGGGACAGGTAGTCTCGGCCAGAACCATTTAGGACTTTAAAGGTTAAAAGGATGTGTATGGGAGGCATCAAATTGTTGCCAGCTGTAAGCCGCCCTGAGTCCCCCTTCGGGGATAGAGAAGGGTGGGGTACAAATATCTGAAATATAATAATAATAATAATAATAATACCAAAAAGGTAACAAATCAGTTTTAGGTCAACTTTAGATTCAGCTTGATTATTGGGGTGCTGATTCAGAAAATTGCACTGGATAGACTACATCAGCTCGAGTTTCTGATACAGAACATATGCCATCTAGTAGTCACCATCTGCTCACTCATAGAAAACCATATTTTATAAGCCCTGGCACTATAAGAGGCTTTTGCGAGACCAGTTGCTCTCATTGGCAAAATAAGCCAATGGGATTTTGGCCTGCATTAATAAGAGCATAGTGTCTAGATCCAGGGAAGTAATGCTACCCCTCTATTCTGCTCTGGTTAGACCACACCTGGAATATTGTGTCCAATTCTGGGCACCACAATTCAAGAGAGATATTGACAAGCTGGAATGTGTCCAGAGGAGGGCGACTAAAGTGATCAAGGTTCTGGAGAACAAGCCCTATGAGGAGTGGCTTAAGGAGCTGGGCATGTTTAGTTTGAAGAAGAGAAGGCTGAGAGGAGATATGATAGCCATGTATAAATATGTGAGAGGAAGCCACAGGGAGGAGGGAGCAAGCTTGTTTTCTCCTTCCTTGGAGACTAGGACGCGGAACAATGCCTTCAAACTACAAGAGAGGAGATTCCATCTGAACATGAGGAAGAACTTCCTGACTGTGAGAGCCGTTCAGCGGTGGAACTCTCTGCCCCGGAGTGTGGTGGAGGCTCCTTCTTTGGAAGCTTTTAAACAGGGGCTGGATGGCCATCTGTCAGGGGTGATTTGAATGCAATATTCCTGCTTCTTGGCAGGAGGTTGGCCTGGATGGCCCATGAGGTCTCTTCCAACTCTTTGATTCTATGATTCTATGATTACAATGGTATAGTAATGGTGAGGCTGTGGGCCATATTTTAGTTCTTGTGGATCACTCGTGGTCCACAGACCACAGGTTGGGAACCACTGCTTTAAGACAAGGACAGGAATAAACAACCCTATAGATTTTATTAGGCTCTCAAACCAATCATATGAGCCCTAGCCAGAAACGCTACATCAGAGATGGTGGGAATTATAATCCAACATCTGGAGGATTATATCCCTATCCCTGCTATAGGCTGTAATTGTGAACACCAGGATTAATCCTGGTGACAACCTGTGGTCTGGCTTTAAGGTGACCAAAACTTTATAAAGTCTTTTCTTTTCAAAATCCTTACTCACAAAGATGTTATAGCCCTGCACATTAATAAAACATTTGCCCTCAAAGGGGGAATCTACATTAATAAATCACAATTTGGTCACATACATATTCATATAAACATGCAGTGTATTTACATAATTACACTACTGTTTTCTAGGCTCATTTATCAGTAATAACTGCCACGAAGTGATCATAACACCAACCTTTATCAACAGGCTGGCAAATAAAGAGAGGTAGAGCAGCATCCCAAAAGATGACCAAAATGAAGCAGGAAGTAAATCAGGAGACCCTTGACAACTAATCCTAAATGCATCTACTAAAGGGGAATTTCCCTTTAACTCTATGGGATTTAGGTTCTGTGTAAACAGTAACATGCTTGGATTAAACCAGAGCTTTCCAAACATTTCATGTTGGTGAATCATGTTTCAGTCATGCATCATTTTGCAACACAGTGATTCAGTGTTGCTAACAAACCAGAATTTAAACCACTCCTTATAAGGGAGAGTAAAGATAAAGGTTTTCCCCTGACATTAAGTCCAATCATGTCCAACTCTGGGGATTGGTGCTCATCTCCATTTTGAAGCCGAAGAGCCGGCTTTGTCTGTAGACACCTCCAAGGTCATGTGGCCAGCATGACTGCATGGAGCGCCATTACCTTCCCGCTGGAGTGGTACCTATTGATCTACTCACATTTGCATGTTTTTGAACTGCTAGGTTGGCAGAAGCTGGGGCTAACAGCTAACGCTACTCCCCAGATTTGAGGGCTAACGCTACTCCCCAGATTTGAACCTGCGACCTTTTGGTCAAGAAGCTCAGCAGCTCAGTGCTTTAACCCACTGCGCCACCGAGGGCTCCTTTATAGATGTATAAATAAATGATAATAACAGGAGTGCCCAGGTTAAACCCTTGTGCCAGCAGGACTGAAGGCCGACAGGTCACAGGTTCAAATCCGGGGAGAGCACAGATGAGCTCCCTCTGTCAGCTCCAGCTCCCCAGGCAGGGACATGAGAGAAGCCTCCCATAAGGATGGTAAAACATCAAAAACATCCAGGCATCCTGTGGGCAACGTCCTTGCAGACGGCCAATTCTCTCACACCAGAAGCAACTTGCAGTTTCTCAAGTCACTTCTTACACATAAAAATGATCACAAAATGGATGGGAACGCAACATATCTCATGAAAACTTATTAACTTGCTTATTTCACATAGATTCTGGGGTTTCTTGCTACATTTGCACGACACACCTACACACTGCAGCCGACACATTAATGTGTCAAAGAATCCTCCACCTTGTGCGACTGTGGCGCAGGACAAACAATTCTGCATCTGTATGCTTGTCCACAACATCCTGCCTCATGTACAGAGGAAGAATTGCTTAAAGCTAAAGACTATGGGGTTGCTGTTGCCTGTTTTTGGTCAAAAAATATTTAGCCGCTTGTGCGCCTTTATCAGTTTTATGCTTATTTATGTAATGCTTTTGATATGAAATTAATTAATTAACGTGTCATGACACAAACTTTGGAAACAATAAAAATATTAAAGGATATAATAGTGAAAACACTTGGAAAAAATCCTGGTTGGTTCAACTGAAATTTATTTCTGAATTCTAGACTTTTACAACATGTAGATCAGATGTGGGCAAACTTTAGCCCTCCAGGTGTTTTGGACTTCAACTCCCACAATTCCTAACAGCCTATCGGCTGTTAGGAATTGTGGGAGTTGAAGTCCAAAACACCCGGAGGGCCAAAGTTTGCCCATGCCTGTGTAGATGCAGGACATTTGAAGGGTGGGGGGTGTCTCTAAACAACTGAATAGACCTCACAACCTCTGAGAATGACTGCTGTTGATGCAGGCGAAACGTCAGGAGAGAATGCTTTTGGAACATGGCCATACAGCCCAGAAAACCCACAACAACCAAACTAAACAGTGCATTGATGCAAAGCATATTCGTGGGCCCAAATCCCAAATCCACTTCTTAATTCCAGAGATCTACTGAATCTGTAATAACTTGCTAAATGGATATGGATGTGAGTTTCACTGAACCAATGGGTCTACTCCGATTGGTACCAACACATTTATTTAAGCTTTACTTGGAACCTTTTCTCCATTCGCTTATCTGAAAGCGGATTTGCTCAGGCAGAAAGATGCTGAATAGGTTTGTGCTGCATCTCTCATTCATGTTCAATCAGTTCACTCAGAAGTAGAAAGACAGCTGTGCTCATCTGTTATAGTCAACACAAAAAGAACTCTTTGTCGGGACAGCTTCATCCTGGTCTATTTACGGCATAATGAAAGAGTCCAAGTGCCAGGAGATGCCATTCTTGGAAAGTATGGTGAAATGACCCAACTCTGTAACTTCTCAAAGCCAATCATACTCCATACCATGATGCTGAACTTATCTCAACAGGACGATCTGGAGCAACGTTTCTCAACCTGGTGGTCAGGACCCCTGGGGGGGGGTCACGAGTGGGTGTCAGAGGGGTCGCCAAAGACCACGAGAAAATCCGGTATTTTCTGTTGGTCATGGGGGTTCTGTGTGGGAAGTTTAGCCCAATTCTATCGTTGGTGGGGTTCAGAATGCTCTTTGGTTGTAGGTAAACTATAAGTCCCAGGAACTACAACTCCCAAATATCAATGTCTATTTTCCTCAAACTCCACCAGTGTTCCCATTTGGGCATATTAGGTATTTGTGCCAAGTTTGGTCAAGATCACTCATTGTTTGAGTCCACAGTGGCTTCAAACTACAAGAGAGGAGATTCCATCTGAACATGAGGAAGAACTTCCTGACTGCGAGAGTCGTTCAGCAGTGGAACTCTTTGCCCCAGAGTGTGGTGGAGGCTCCTTCTTTGGAAGCTTTTAAACAGAGGCTGGATGGCCATCTGTCAGGGGTGATTTGAATGCAATATTCCTGCTTCTTGGCAGGGGGTTGGACTGGATGGCCCATGAGGTCTCTTCCAACTCTATGATTCTATGATTCTATGATTCTATGAGGTGTCTTCCAACTCTTTGATTCTGTGATTCTATAATCCAATTAAAAGCAGCTAACCTGGATCCTGAAACTGGATTATAATAACATAACAACAACAACACTTTATTTGTATTTCACCCTATCTTCTCGAGGGGACTCGGGGCAGATTCCAGCCCACCAAACCCTTCCAGTATTTTCTGTTGGTCATGGGAGTTCTGTGTGCCAAGTTTGGCCCAATTCTATCGTTGGGGAAGTTCAGAATGCTCTTTGATTGTAGGTGAATTATAAATCCCAGGAACTACAACTCCCAAATGTCAAGGTCTATTTCCCCCAAACTCCATCTGTGTTCATATGGAATATTTGTGCCAAGCGGAAAAATACTGTGTTTTCTGATGGTCTTTGGCGACCCCTCTGACACCCCCTCATGACACCCCCCCCCCCCCAGGGGCTTCAACCCCCAGGTTGAGAAACGCTGTCTTATAGGGTGTTGGTTTATGAGGACAGGCAGTCCCCAAGTTGCAAATACCCTACTTACGAACAACTCTTGGGCCCTTCCAGACAGGCCCTGTATATACCCAGAATCTGATTCCAGGCTTTCTGTTTTAAACTGGATAATATCAGTCCACACTGGGATAAACAGAAAACCTGAAATCAGATCCTGGGATATAGGGCCTGTCTGGAAGGGCCCCTAGTTTAGAACAGAGGGAGATAACAGGAAGTGAGAAATCTACCCCTTGGAAGGGAAATCCATTCACGAAGCTTTATCCCCAATCCTTGTTTCCACAAGAAACCTTTTTTTTTTTCAAAATCCAATTATCACAGGGACAGGAAATGAGGGGAAATCTTCTTCCCAGGGGCACAGACAGCAAAGGAAACACCAGTGGGGTGTTCACACCCTCCCCTGTGCTATCCAAGACTGTTTATACACACACATCTCCCATTCATTCTCTCATATCTATCTATCTATCTATCTATCTATCTCACACACACACACATATACACACGCAGGTTCATAGATAGATAGATGGATGAATTTGTTTCCAAATTGAAACAGGGACATCTTTAAGTGTAACTTCAGCCAAATTCCCTACACTATCCTAAGAGTGTGTGTCTCTGTGTGTATATGCCATATAGATAGATAGATAGATAGATAGATAGATAGATAGATAGATGATAGATATCACGTTCATAGATAGATAGATAGATAGATAGATAGATGGAAGATATTGTTTCTATGTTGCAACAGGGACATTTTTGAAGTGTAACCCCCAGCCAAATTCCCTATGCTAGCCAAAGTATGTATGTGTGTGTATAAAATATACATATCCCACATATATATATATATATATATATATATATATATATATGAATACACACACACACACATATATATATCCCATTCATAGATAGATACATTAATAGATGAATCTGTCCCTAAGTTGGAACAGGGATATATATGAGTTATATATTCATCTAATACAATATATAAATATAAATAAATATATATATACACACACACATATATCCCCTTCATTGATAGATACATTACTAGATGAATCTGTTCCTGACATATGAGTTATATACTCATCTAATACTATATATATATATTGAATCTATAGATACATTCATAGATGAATCTGTTTCTAAATTGGAACAGGAACATCTTTAAGTTTAACTCCAGCCAAATTCTCTACGCTAGCCAAAGTATGTATGTGTGTGTATAAAATATACATATCCCATTCATTCATATTCCTCTACTACTATACACACACATATATATATCCCATCCATAGATAGATACATTAATAGATGAATCTGTTCATAAGTTCATATATACGAGTTATATATATACGAGTTATATATAGTTCATATATACGAGTTATATATTCATCTAATACAGCGTTCCTGGGGGGTCGGGACCCCTGGGGGGAGTTGTGAGGGGGTGTCAGAGGGGTCACCAAGGACCATCAGTAAACACAGTATTTTCTGTTGGTCATGGGTGTACTGTGTGGGAAGTTTGGCCCAATTCTATTGTTGGTAGGGTTCACAATGCTCTTTGATTGTAGGTGAACTATAAATCCCAGCAACTACAACTCTCAAATGTCAAGGCCTATTTTCCGAAAACTCCACTAGTGTTCACATCTGGGCATATTGAATATTTGTGCCAACTTTGGTCCAGATCCATCATGGTTTGAGTCCACTGTGCTCTCTGGATGTAGGTGAACTACAAATCCAAAACTCAAGGTCAATGCCCACCAAACCCTTCTAGTATTTTCTGTTGGTAGTGGGAGTTCTGTGTACTAAGTTTGGTACAATTCCATTGTTGGTAGAGTTCAGAATGCCCTTTGATTGTAGGTAAATTATAAATCTCAGCAACTACAACTCCCAAATGACAAAATCACCCCCCCCCCCAAACCCACCAGTATTCAAATTTGGGCGTATTGGGTATTTGTGTCAAATTTGGTCTAGTGAATGAAAATACATCCTGCATATCAGATATTTACATTATGATTCATAACAGCAGCAAAACTACAGTTCTGAAGTAGCATCGAAAATAATATTATGGTTGGGGGTCACCACAACATGAAGAACTGTATTAAGGGGTCGCGGCATTAAGAAAGTTGAGAAACACACACATATATATATATACAGGGGCGGCTCAACCCATCACGCAAAGTAAGCATTTGTCGTATAGTTGATTTTGCCCAGGGGCGCTCTTGAGGCGCTCTTGGGGGAAAATAGACCTTGACATTTGGGAGTTGTAGTTACTGGGATGTATAGTTCACCTACAATCAGAGCATTCTGAACTCCACCAATGATGGAATTGAACCAAATATGGCACACAGAACTCCCACAATGAACAGAAAACATATATCAGTGATGGGGGGGGGGGGGGGAGCACACCAAAATACTGTTTGCTTACCATTGAAAATTACCTAGGGCCACCCATATATGTGTGTGTGTGTGTATGTATGTCCCATTCATAGATAGATACGTTAATAGATTAATCTGTTTCTAAGTTGGAACAGGAATATCTTTAAGTTTAACTCCATGCAAATTCCCTATGCTAGCCAAAGTATGTGTGCGTGTGTATAAAATATGCATATCCCATTTATCTATATAAATTAAAATGTAATGTTCGTTTGTGGGATTAACAGGACTCGAAAACCACTGGACGAATTGACACCAACTTTGGACACAAGACACCTAACAACCCAATGTATGTCCTTCACTCAAAAAAATTGATTTTGTCATTTGGGAGTTGGAGTTGCTGGGATTAATAGTTCACCTACAATCAAAGACCATTCTGAACTCCACCAATGATGGAATTGAACTAAACTTGGCACACAGGACTCCCATGAGGCTGGATGGCCATTTGTCAGGGGTGATTTGAATGCAATATTCCTGCTTCTTGGCAGGGGGTTGGACTGGATGGCCCATGAGGTCTCTTCCAACTCTATGATTCTATGATTCTATGATTCTATGATTCTATGATTCTATGAACAACAGAAAACATTAGAAGGGTTTGGTGGGCATTGTCCTTGAGTTTGGGAGTTGTAGTTCACCAACATCCAGAGAACACTGTGGACTCAAACAATGATGGATCTGGACCAAACTTGGCATGAATATTCCATATGCCCAAACATGAACACAGATGAAGTTTGGGGGAAAATAGACCTTGACATTTGAGAGTTGTAGTTACTGAGATTTATAGTTCACCTTCAATCAAAGAGCATTCTGACCTCACAAACGACAGAATTGGGCCAAACTTCCCACACAGAATCCCCATGACCAACAGAAAATACTTAAGGCCATCCAGTCCAACTTCCTTCACTAGGGCAAGAAAATGTAATCAAAACCCTCCTGACAAAGAGCCATCCAGCCATAGATAAAGATAGATATATATGATTCACACACAGAGAGAGATATAGTATCATAGATTTGAAAGGGACCCCTAAAGAAGGGCAATTATATGTTGCATATTCCAGAGTAGGCAAACCAGACAATCTCCATGTCAACACCGACATAGAAACAACAAGGAATACTGTTTACCCACAAGCATAAAAGAATTACATATATTAGAAACCATTCCTTTATTTTCCAGATCACCAGATTTATTTATTTATTTATTTTGTATACTTCTACCCCGCCCTTCTCAACCCCCGAGGGGGGGACTCAGGGCGGATAAACGTATAAAAACAGCAGTTAAACGGTTAGACAATTAAAACAACAATATATATCACAGTCAATAGCCAATCTCAAGCACAGTGTTCGCCAACTCCATACTTCGTTCCACATTGTCTATTCCTATCCGTTGTCGCAGTCCTTTATTTATCTGCCAGATTGCCCAAACGCCTGGTCCCACATCCATGTTTTTAATTTCTTTCTAAAGGAAAGGAGAGATGTCGCTGATCTAATTTCCCCGGGGAGTGAATTCCATAGGTGAGGGGCCACCACTGAGAAGGCCCTGCTCCTCGTCCCCACCAATCTCACTTGTGACAGAGGCGAGGCCGAGAACAGGCCCTCCCCAGAGGATCTCAAATTTCGATGTGGGACGTAGAGGGAGATGCGTTCGAACAGATACGCTGGGCTGGAATCATATAGGGCAGTGATTCTCAGCCTTCCTAATGCCGCGACCCCTTAATACAGTTCCTCATGTGGTGGTGACCCCCCAATCATAAAATTATTTTTGTTGCTATTTCACAACTATAGTTTAGCTACTGTTATGGATCATAATGTAAACATCTGATATGCAGGATGCACTTTCACTGGAGCAAATTTGGCACAAATACCAAATACGCCCAAATTTGAATACTGGTTGGCTTGGGAGGGATTGATATTGTCATTTGGGAGTTGTAGTTGCTGGGATTTATAGTTCACCTACAATCAAAGAGCATTCTGAACTCCACCAACGGCAGAATTGAACCAAACTTGGAACCCAGAACTACCATGACCAACAAAAAGTACTGGTAGGGTTTGGTGGGCATTGACCTTGAGTTTTGGAGTTGTAGTTCACCTACATCGAGAGAGCACTGTGGACTCAAACAATGATGGATTTGACCAAACTTAGCATGAATACATTAGCATGAATACTAAATATGCTCAAATGTGAACACAAGTGGAGTTTGGGGAAAATAGACAACATTTGGGAGTTGTAGTTGCTGAAATTTATAGTTTATCTACAATCAAAGAGCATTCTGAGCCCCACCAATGATAGAATTGGGCCAAACTTTCCACACAAAACCCCCATGACCAACAGAAAACACTTTGGCGACCCCTCTGACACCTCATCATGACCCCTCCAGGGGTCCCGACCCCCAGGTTGAGAAACGCTGGTATAGGATTTTGCAGTTCAAAACCAGCACTTTGAATTGTGCTCGGAACTGGATTGGCAGTCAGTGGAGCTGACATAACAGGGGGGTGGTATGCTCCCTGTATGACGCTCCGGTGAGCAATCTGGCTGCCTCCCGCTGGACTAATTGAAGTTTCTGAACAGTCTTCAAAGGCAACCCCACGTAGAGTGCATTGCAGTAATCTATCCGGGATGTAACAAGATTGGGCCACAGCAACGCGTGGCAGGGGACGGCTAGTAGATAGATAAATATATACCCATATATATGGTTTTCCCCCTCAGCTTGAGCGGCTGAGGGGGAAAAGGAAGGGGCCTGAGGCTGTTAGGAATGGTGGGAGTTGAAGTCCAAAACAGCTGGAGGGAGGGCCCAAGTTGGCCCAGGCTTGGGTTATATGGAAGTTTCCCCCAGGCCTGATCCCGTTCAGGGTGGATTTCCTCCAGATGTGCTTGAAAGAAAACCCCTTTCCTTGGCCAGGCTGGAGTTCCAACTCCGTGTCGACGTGTCAAAAGTTTGCAGCAATCAACAACTAACAACAACAAATGCGAGAAGTTCCAAAAGGAAAGTGTAGCAAAGTCCCACACACACATACGCACACACACAAAACTCCCCGAGATGGCGGCTTTGCTCCTCTCCTCTTCCCTATCCTCCCCTCCCTTTGGATCCTCCTCGCTTCCATCCCATTTCCTCTGGGGGGGGGGGGGGTGTTTTGTTTTGCCATGATTGTTATGATTTTTCCCCGGGGAAACAAAGAGGGGCGCGCGCTCACTCTTCACGCTCTCTCTTAAAGGCGCACGCTCACTCACTCACTAACTAACTCTCTCTCTCTCTCTCTCTCTCTACTCCAGGGGTCCACAAACTTTTTCAACAGAGGGCCAGGTCACAGTCCCTCAAACTGTTGGAGGGCCAGATTATAATTGGAAAAAAACATGAATGAATTCCTATGCACACTGCACTTATCTTATTTGTAGTGCAAAAATAACACACACACACACACTTAAAAACAATACAATAATTAAAATGATGAACAATTTTAACAAATATAAACTTATTAGTGTATTGTCGAAGGCTTTCATGGCTGGAATCACTAGGTTCTTGTGGGTTTTTTCGGGCGATAGGGCCATGTTCTAGATCAGGGGTCCTCAAACGTTTTAAATAGAGGGCCAGGTCACAGTTCCTCAAATTGTTGGAGGGCCAGATTATAATTTGAAAAAAAAATGAATGAATTCCTATGCACACTGCACATATCTTATTTGTAGCGCAAAAGATACTTTAAAACAATACAATAATTAAAGTGAAGAACAATTTAACAAATATAAACTTATTAGTATCTCAATGGGAAGTATGGGCCTGCTTTTGGTTCATGAGATAGGATTGTTGTCATTGTTGTTGTGTGCTTTCAAGTCGTTTCAGACTTGGGTTGACCCTGAGCGAGGGCCGGTTAAATGACCTTGGAGGGCCGCATCCGGCCCCCTGGCCTTAGTTTGAGGACCCCTGTTCTAGAGGCATTTCTCCTGATGTTTCGCCTGCATCTATGGCAAGCATCCTTAGAGGTAGTGAGGTCTCTTGGAATTAGGACAATGGGTTTATATATCTTTGGAATGGCTGGGGTGGGGCAAAGAGCTCTTCTCTGCTGGAGCTAGGTGTGAATTCAGAGGTATGCTTGCCATAGATGCAGGCGAAACATCAGAAGAAATGCCTCTAGAACATGGCCCTATAGCCCGAAAAAACCCACAATAAACTTATTAGTATTTCATTGGGAAGTGTGGGCCTGCTTTTGGCTGATGAGATAGGGTTGTTGTTGTTGTTGTGTGCTTTCAAGTCGTTTCAGACTTAGGTTGACCCTGAGCGAGGGCCGGGTAAATGACCTTGGAGGGCCGCATTTGGCCCCCTGCTCTACTCTCTCTGAGCTCTTCCCATACTGGTAATCCATAATTTCTCAAAATCCTCAGTAATCCATAATTTCCCAAAATCTTTTTTCCCTTTTTCTTTTCTTTTTCCTCTTCTTATTTTATTCTCTCTTGTTAATACTTTTTTAAAAAATTATTATTCTTTTATTTTCTTTCTGATGGAAATTTCTGTAATTTTTTTTTAAAAAACTCTCTCTGAAAGGGGCATGCACTCACTCTAAATCTCTCTTGCCCTCTCTCTGGAAGGGGTGTGCACTCACTCTTAATTCTCTCTCAAAGGGGCATGCACTCACTCTTAACTTTTTCTCTCTGAAAGGGACAAACACTCACTCTAAATCTCTCCCTCTCTGAAAGGGGCATGCACTCACTCTTAACTCTCTCTTAAAGGGACACACATTCACTCTCAATCTCTCTCTCAAAGGGGCACACACTTACTCTAAAACTCTCTGTTAAAGGTGCTTGCACTCACTCTTAACTCTCTTTCTTAAAGGAGTGCACACTCACTCTAAATCTCTCTCTCTTAAAAGGGTGCGTACTCACTCTAAACCTCTCTTGCTCTCTTTCTGAAAGGGGTGCGCACTCACTCTTAATTCTCTTTCAAAGGGGCATGCACTCACTCTTAACTCTTTCTCTCTGAAAGGGATGCACACTCACTCTAAATCTCTCTCTCAAAAGGCACGCACTCACTCTTAACTCTTTCTCTCTTAAAGTGACACGCACTCTTAACTCTCTCTCAAAGGGGCATGCGCTCACTCTAAACCTCTCTCTCTCTTAAAGGGGTGCACACTCACTCTTAACTCTCTGAAAGGGGTGCACACTCACTCTAAAACTCTCTGTTAAAGATGTGTGCACTCACTCCAACTCTCTCTCAAAGGAGAGTACACTCACTCCTAACACTTTCTTAAAGCAGTGTGCACTCACTCTAAATCTCTCTCTCTTAAAGGGGCACACACACTCTAAATCTTAATCTCTCTCTTAAAGGGGTGCACACTCACTCTAAATCTCTCTCTCTCAAGGGGGCTTGCACACACTCTAATCTCAATCTCTCTCTCTTAAAGGGGCACACACTCACTCTGAATCTCTCTCTTAAAGGGGCATGCACTCACTCTAAATCTCTGTCTCAAAGGAGCATGCACTCACTCTAAACGCTTTCTCTTAAAGGGGCGCACTCACTCTTAACTCTCTCTCTGTGTCAAAGGAGCACGCACAAACTCTAAGACTCTCTCTCTTAAAGGGGCACGCACTCACTCTAAAACTCTTAAAGGTTATGCACTCACTCTAAAACTCTCTCTTAAAGGGGCACGCACTCACTCTAAAACTCTCTCTTAAAGGGGCATGCACTCACTCTAAAACTCTTAAAACACTTAAAGGGGCATGCACTCACTCTAAAACTCTGTTATAGGGGCACGCACTCACTCTAAAACTCTCTCTCTTAAAGGAGCATGCACTCACTCTAAAACTCTCTTAAAAGGGTGCACACTCACTCTAATCTCAGTCTCTTAAAGGGGCACACAATCACTCTAAAACTCTCTCTCTTAAAGGGCGCACACTCACTCTAATCTCGATCTCTCTTAAAGGGGCACGCACTCACTCTTAAGTCCCTTCTCTCTCTTAAAGGGGCGCACACTCTCAATCTCTCTCTCTTAAAGGGGCGCGCGCTGTGGCTCAATCAGTCCCCTCCTCTCTTGAATCTCTCCCTCTGTGTGTGTGTGTGTGTGTGTGTGTCTCACTCACCTTCGGCGACGGAAGCAGGAGAGTCCCGCGGCTTTTGGAAACTTTCCCGGGGCCGTGGAGGCGGGGGCGGCCTCTCTGCCTGTTCGGAAAAAAGAAAGAAGGAGGAAAAAGGGAGGTTAGGAAAGGAAGAAAGACAAAGAGAGGAAGGGGTGGGTGGGTGAAGAGGGTCGGCGGAGGGGCCCTTCCTTCCTTCCTTCCTTCCCAAGAAGGGAGAGAGAGCGAGAGGAAAGGCCTTGGGAGGGAGGGAAGGAGAGAAAGCCAGAACAGAAGAAGGGAAACTTTTTCCGGGCTCACCTCGGACTCGGAGCTGCTCCCCCCTCCGCCTCCTCCTCCTCCTCCTCCGGCCGCTCGGCTCTCGGACTCGTGGACCAGGGAGGACTTGAGCTCGTCGAGGTCCCCGTGAGCGGACCCTCGCCCCCCGGCGCCCTTGTCCTGCTCGTCGCCCTCGTCCTGGAAGGGGATGAGCTCGTCGGGGGCGCCCAGGTCGTCCCCGCTGCCGCTCCCTCTGTCCGAGGCCGAGGCGCCGGGGTCCGGCTGGAGCTGAGGCATGGTCCGGAGGGGGCCCGGAGGGGCTCGGGGCCGCCCCCTCCCTCCTTCCCTCCCGTCCCGCAGGAAGCGAGAAAGAGAGGAGAGAAAGTTGGGAAGCTGCCTGGATCTCTTCCTCCCTTCTCCCTTCTTCCCTTTCCTTTCCTTCTTGGAAATCACAGCCGGGTCCCCTGCTTGGCCCACCCGGGGAGGGTCGGAATGTGGGCGAGGGGCCGGAGGAAGAGGAGGAGGAGGAGGGAAAGAAGGGAGGAAGGAAGGAAGGAGGGAAAGGAGGAGAAGAGGAGGAGGAGGAGGAGATGGGGAGGAGCTCCCGCTGCAAGCAGACACCCCCAGCGCTGGGAAAGGGGGGCTCCCTGTTGGAGGGGAGGGCAGGGGAGGGGAGGGGGCGTGCCTTGCAAAGGGAGGGACAAGGGAGGGAAGGACCCATCGTCCCCCGTCCCCCCCCCCCCATCATCACAGGACATCTAGTCTCACGCCAAGTTTGTAAACTTGGTGTTTTGAAATGCATTGCAGAACTGGACCCGATAAAGGAATCCTGCGACCCCCTCCCCTCTTTTTCCCCGCCCCCAAGTTTTGTTTCTTTTCCTGACGCTACCAACTTGGAAAAGGGGAAAGGGATACTAGGGTCTTCGATCCGGGGGCTGTCTCTCCCCTCTCGGTGCTTTTTCCCGCCGCAGAACTCCTTGCGACACCACCCCCCCTCCCCACACACACACCCTTTTCTCCCCCAGGAAAGAAAAGCAGGGTTTTTCGGTTGTTGTTGTTGCGCCTCCCGAGTTTTGGCCTGAGGAGCGCGCCTGGCTGGGTGGCTTTAGGAGGGAGGGAAGAAAGAAGGAAGGAAAGAAAGAAAGAGGGAAGGAAGGAGGGACGGAAGGAAGGAATGAAAGGAGGAAGAAGGGAAGGAAGGAAAGACAGAAGAAAAGAGGGAAATAAGGAAGGAAAAGAAGGATGAAGAAAGGAAAGAAAGAGGGAAGGAAGGAATGAAAGGAGGGACAAAAGGAAGGAATGAAAGGAGGAAGAACAGAAGAAAGGAAAGACAGAAGGAAGGAAGAAAAAGAAGGCATTAATGAAAGAAAGGATGAAAGAAAGAAAGAGGGAAGGAAGGAATGAAAGAAGGAGGGACAGAAAGAAGGAAAGAAAGAAGGAAGGATGGAAGAAAGGAATGAAAGAAGGAAGATAAGAAGAAAGGAAGGAAGAAAAGAAGAAAGAAAGAAGGACAGAAGGAATGAAAGGAGGAAGGGGGAAGGAAGGAAGGAATGAAAGAAGAAGGGACAGAAGGAAGGAAGGAAGAAAAAGAAGGAATTAATGAATGAATGAAAGAAAGAAGGATGGAAGAAAGGAATGAAAGAAGGAAGGCCAGAAGAAAGGAATGAAAGGAGGAAAAATGGAAGAAAGGAAGGAAGAAAAAGAAGGAATTAATGAATGGAAGAAAGTAATGAAAGAAGGACAGAAGGAAGGAAAGAAGAAAGGAAGAAAAGAAGGAAAGATGGAGGAAAGAATGAAAGAAGGAAGGACGGAAGAAAGGAAGGACAGAAGGAGGGAAAGAAAAAAGGAAGGACAGATGAAAGGAAGGAAGAAAAGAAGGAAGGAATGAAAGAAGGAAGAATGGAAAGACAGAAGGAAGGAAGGAAGAAAAGAAAGAAGAGAAGATTGGAAGAAAGAAAGAAGGACAGAAGGAAGAAAGGAAAGAAAGAAGGACGGAAGAAAGGAATGAAAGAAGGAAGAATGGAAGAAACGAAAGACAGAAGAAAGGAAAGATGGAAGCAATTAAATAATGAATAATAAATAATATTTAATATTTATACCAGGATGATTTTAATGCTTTGTCTGAATGTTTAAATTTTGTTTATGTTTAATGGTTTTAATGATTTTAAGTCAAAGTTATATGTAGTCATTGGTTATTATGATTTCTTCATGTTACTGTACGTTGGCATTGAGTTTTTGCCATTAATATGTTGTAAACCGCCTTGAGTCTCACCCAGGAGTGAGAAAGGCAGTATATAAATACAGTAAGTAAGTAAGTAAGTAAATAAATAAGAAGGGAAGGAAGAAGGGAAGGAAGGAAGAAGGAAGGAAGGAAAAAAGGCAGCTAGGCAGGGTGCAATCCCTCCCCTCAGGAGGAAGGAAATCCCAGAGTCCCACTGCTTTATAGACATGTGGAGTTGGATGGGACCCCAAGGGCTGGCCAGCCCAACCCCATTTTGCCCTGCAAGAAGACACAATCAAAACAACCATCCAGACTCTGCTTCAAAAGAAGGAGACTCTGCCACACTCCAAGTCAGCAACACATTCCACTGCCCAGCAGCTCTTACCATCAGGGATTTCTTCCTAAAGTTTAGCTGGAATCTCTTTTCCTGTCACTGGAATCCATGGCTCTAGTGTGTCCTAGCCTCTAACAGGCATGGGCAAACTTTGACCCTCCAGGTGTTTTGGACTTCAACTCCCACAAATTCCTAACAACCAATAGGATGTTTGCCCATGCCTTCTCTAGAGAGGTGGAAAACAAACTCAACGGGACATCCTTTCCCATATTTAAACATGGCTACAAAGCATAGGGGAGCCCCCGGTGGCGCAGTGGGCTAAAAAATTGTTGACCAAAAGGTCACAGGTTCAAATCCAGGGAGCGATATGAGCTTCCGCTGTCAGCCCCAGCTTCTGCCAACCTAGCAGTTCGGAAACATGCAAATGTGAGTAGATCAATAGGTACCGCTGCGACGGAAGGTAACGGCACTCCATGCAGTCATGCCAGCCACATGACCTTGGAGGTGTCTACGGACAACGCCAGCTCTTCGGCTTAAAAATGGAGATGAGCACCACACCCCAGAGTCAGACACGACTGGGCTTAATGTCAGGGGAAAACCTTTATCTTTACATAACATACCCCCCCCCCCTCGCAACCTTCTCTTCTCCAAGCTAAACAAACCCAGCTCCTTCAGCTGCTCTTCATAGGCTTCCAGACCTTAGATCATGTTGGCGGCCTTTCTCTGGACACCTTCCATCTTGTCCATACCCTATTTGAATTCCGGGCATAGTGTGATTTCAAAGGAGAAGAGATTGGGGCTAGGACTTCCCTCCAAATGATACTCCTATTGATGCAGCCTAAATTTGCATTCACTTTTTAAACTGTGGCATCACAGAGTTGACTCATGTCCAGCTTGTGGTCTACTAGGAGCAAAAGAACCTTGATTATATGCATGTTTTCCTGAAAATTTAAGTGCCACTGAGTTTAAGCCAGAGAGGTGGGCTTAGAAATACAGCAAACTGTGCCAGGGATCCTGCAGTGCTAAAATTGAGTTCAAACTTCCCCTTCTCTTGTGTTTTGTGGTCATTTAAATCTGGGTAGGACTCTGGACTGCATCAGTTAAGCCAGTGTTGAGCGTGATGGGAGTTGCAGTCAGTTGATCGCTGGCTTGTTTATCTGTCTCCTTTATCCCACCTTCATTGGGAGAGTTTGCGGCAGTGAAGGTGGTTCCCCTTTCAGTTTTAATCCTCGCAACAACTCTGTGTAGGAGGTTAGAACAACAGATTCAGATGCATCGGTCCTTTCCCTACCAACTCTGAGATTTCATGCACAGAGATCAGTGGGAGGAATCTGAAACTGGAAGAACTCTGCTCTTGCGTGTCTATCTGCTAACCAGATCTTTACAGGTTGCCCAAAGCATCTATCCCTGCAGGCAAAAGAAGGCCTGAGGTTTACCAGCGACAGGAAAGAAAACACAGGGACTCCTCCAGTAGAAACAGCTGATGTACAAGCAAGTCAGAGTACAGTATGTACGAGATGCCTGTCGACTTCTGATGACCCTGTGAATTACATCGGGTTTTCTCAGGCAAGGGGTTGCTGTTTTTTATTCATTCGGCTGCTTCCGACTCTTTGTGACCCCATGGACCAGCCCACGCCAGAGCTCCCTGTTGGCCGTCACCACCTCCAGCTCCTTCAGAGTCAAGCCAGTCACTTGAAGGATCCCATCCATCCATCTTGCCCTTGGTTGGCCTCTCTTTCTTTTTCCTTACATTTTCCCCAACATCTTTGTCTTTTCTAAGTTTTCCTGTCTACTCATGATGTGGCCAAAATACTTCATCTTTGAAGGCAAGGGGTACTTGGAGACAATTTGGCTAGTTGCTTCCTCTGAAATATAGCCTTCAGCATCTGGCATTTGTTGGGGGTCTCCCATTCCAGTTCTAACCAGGGCTGACCCTTTCTAACATCCAAGATCAGGTGGGATCTTTAGGAAAATGTAAATCCCCTAGGTACAGGTTTCCCCCTGACATGAAGTCCAGTTATGTCCAACTCTGGGGTGTGGTGCTCATCTCCATTTCTAAGCCGAAGAGCCGGTGTTGTCCATAGACACCTCCAACGTCATGTGGCTGGCATGACTGCATGGAGCATCGTTACCTTTCCGCCAAAACAGTACCTAATGATCTACTCACATTTGCATGTTTTCAAACTGCTAGGTTGACTGAAGCTGGGACTGACAGCGGAAGCTCACAGTACTCCCCGGATTTGAACCTGTGACCTTTCAGTCAACAAGCTCAGCAGCTCAGCACTTTAACCCACTGTGCCACCAGGAATCTCCATAACCATTTGAGAAATGGGATTTGTAACCTTTTGGAAAACCACTGGTCACAAACAAATACGTATATATGAAGGACGTTTATTAAAGATTCCTCCTGACACACTTCTATTTATCACAGGATGCTGAAACTGCACATGTGTAATGATATAAGGCTCTATAGGTTAAATGCCAATTTACAACTCAGAACTCATAACAGTCTTGATTTTACAGGTGCTGAAGTGGTGTGAGGTTTGATAATGGACCCAGTGGAATGCAGAGCAGTAATCAAGTTCCTTTACTTAAAAGGCCACACACCAAAGGAGACATTCAATGAGATGGAAGAGGTTTATGGTGATGATTCCCCATCATATGATGGAGTCAAATGTGCTTGGACTTTGGTGGAAACAGTTCCAATTCCAGGGTGACCCCATTCTGCTATTGATGAACACACAACACAGCAAGTGGAGGTCACCATTTTGGAAAATCACCATGAAACCATTTGCCACCTAGCCCAAAATGTCAAGATTTGTGTGAGGTCCATGGAAAAACATCATCCAAGACCACCTTCACATGCATAAGATATCTGCTCGCTGGGTCCCTCAGCTGCTCACACTTCTCCAGAAGCAGGAACGAGTGGAATGCTCTCAGGCTGCATTGACAATGTGCCAGGGAAACCAGGAGAACGTCTTCAACAGACTGATCACACAGGATGAAAGCTGGGTCCATCATGATGATCCTGAGACTAAAGTCCAGTTGATGCAATGGAAGCATCATGACTCACTGCCTCCAAAGAAGGCATGTGCCCAACTCTCGGCAGGCAAGGTCATGCTCACAATATTTTGGGACCAGCACAGAGTAGTATTGATGGATTTCCTAGCAAAGGGTACCATGATCACTTGGGCATACTATGCTTCACTGCTGCAGACACTGAGGGAGGCCATCAAAACCAAGAGACAATGTGGCGTACTCACTAAAGATGTCCGCCTTCTACAAGACAAGGCACTAGTTCACAATTCACATGTTGTCCAAATGGAAGCATGCTCCTGTGGCTTTGAAATTCTTCTATATCCCCCGTATTTATTTAAACTCACATCACCAGACTTCCACCTCTTTCCAACAATGAAATTATTTTTGAAAGGCAAGCCTTTTTCAGATGATGAGACTCTGATTTCTGAAACCACAACGTGGCTTTTGGAACAACCTGTCGACTTCTACAAGCGAGGTGTTTACAGTTGCTTTAAAAGATGGGAGAAGTGTGTGTCCCAAGGTGACAACTATTTAGGAAAGGACTATTAGCTGTGCCAAGTTTCATTGCTCTCAGTCAACAGGAAGTGGGTATGGGGAAATCTTTAAGGAACGCCCCTTGTATTCAGCAGTCTTTCAGAAGTGTTATTTTAGTTGTCCCCAAAATATCTACTTTCCCTTAAAATATATTTGCCTTTAAATCTTGCTCTCAAGAGACAAAATAACCAGTCTTCGTTAAAAATAACATAGTTGGTTTACTCACTAACTTAATGTATTCAGCATACAGGTACTTTGCATATGAATCCAGTTACAATAGGATTTTAAGTAGTTTCTCTGTGTAGGTAACACAGTGCATCATTCTTAGAAACAATCGTCCAAAGTCCAAAGTATCTCTCTGTTCTGAGAGTCTAATAGAGTCTCTGTCTAGTCTCTAAGCATACAGTTCCTGCATTGAAATCTAAACTGAACTGTTCCTGCAGTCTTCTAAAGGCATACTGTTCCTACATTGAAATCTAAACTGTACTCCCTGCTTCTGATGCAAGCACACACTGACTTTTAAATTAAGTCTGAGACTTGAACATGCCCAGTTCTGATCACATGGTCAGCAGCCACTCTCACAACAAAGAGATAAGGTAAAATTGCAAACCAATACACACATATCATAGAATCAAAGAGTTGGAAGAGACCTCATGGGCCATCCAGTCCAACCCCCTGCCAAGAAGCAGGAATATTGCATTCAAATCACTCCTGACAGATGGCCATCCAGCCTCTGTTTAAAAGCTTCCAAAGAAGGAGCCTCTACCACACTCTGGGGCAGAGAGTTCCACTGCTGAACGGCTCTCACAATACAGTAAGCAATTATATACAATACTAGCCATCTCCTGCCATGCGCTGCTGTGGCCCAGTTTGTGCATATGTGTTTTTGTGTGTGTGTGTGTGTGTGTATTTGTATTTGTGTATATGCGTATACATGTGTGTTTGTGTTTCTATGTGGCTTTACACATGTGTTATAATGTATGTTTTGGTTGTGGTTTTTTTTGGCTTTTTAAGTCTCTTCCACTGTGTTTTTCAGTGTTTTTATGAGTGATGGTCACTCGTTGGACTGATAGGTGTATTGTGTCCAAATTTGGTGACAATTTGTCCAGTGGTTTTTGAGTTATGTTAATCCCACAAACAAACATTACATTTTTATTTATATAGACTAATCGTCCCCTGCCACACGTTGTCAGGTCGAACCCAGAACTTTCTGCCTTCAAGCCGATCTGACCTGCAGCAGGGAGTTCCTCAGTTCTCCGTTGGCCCGCTTGGGCCAACCTGCATGAATGTGACCACAGCAGCAGCTGCAATTCAGAAGCCTTCATATTACTTCGCTTTCTTCCCCCTCCTAACATTGTAACTAATCCCCCGAATAAAAGTATCAATTAATTGTAACCTTTTTCCTGTGTTACTTTGTGTCTTTTCATTGCCTCTAACCTCTCTCTGCATAAACCTTTCATCTCCTGGGCTGCAGATGGCTGCCGGCCTGCCCAGGATGCGATTTTCGCGTCCCGGGGAGGCCGAAACTGCGCTCCCTTAAACCACAGATACGGAAACTCATCAGGTCCCTGTATCCATGAGTCAACGGATCGCTTCGAAATTGGTGTCATTCTTCTCCTGGGAGAATTCTAAGACTAATGACTATCTCCGTTTCGCTCCACCAACCCCTCCGCCATGGGAATAATCCTTTTTGCCTCTCAAACCTTGACCTGGAGCCCAGCTGTTTCTCGTTGCCACCATTTTGTGGATGCCCAGGGAGCCTGTCGATCTTGGGAAACTGTCGTGGTCACCCCATAGGATCCCCAAGATGTCGGTGGGCCGCCCTGGTCCTTGGTTAGGAGGGATCTGTAGTTCTCTCCATGAATCTTGATCTCCAGTGCTGGTGGTTGGCTCATAGGAACTCTATGGACTCTGGGACACCTTTTCCAACTTGCCTCCCATGGACTTTCCAACTTTTATCAACTTTGCCAACTTTTAAAAACTTTTGAAAACTTGCTGGAACTCTTTCCCCGAACACCATGCATTCCCCATCATGACTTGGGAGCTATATGATTTCACAATATTGGACTCCCTGTGGACTTTGGTGGGTGGGACAAGTTTATATAAATTTTCCTTTTCCCCCTTTTTCACTTGTGCATGTTTTATGAATCCCCTATATGTGTTTATGTATAAAATATGAAAAGCCACCCTTTTGTGACCCCAGCATGACAAAAACCTTGGGAAATTATTTCCTATTTCCTGAGGTGAATTCCCATTGACTTAAGGATTCCAACAAGGACTTATTGCATGATAATAACAATGGTGCGTCTTGAGTCTTGGAGCATGACTGTCCGAGAAGGCACCCCATGGTGAACCCGGTGACTTGTCAACAATGGGACATCCAGAGAAGATCAGGATGTCCGATCCGCCTCTCCCATTGTATTTTCCCCTTGGACTGAAACCCACATGCAGATAGCATCAGTTAATCCCATATCTGAGACAGAAGGATATCAAGGCTTGGCAGCTATGCCAGCCACTTTTACATATTTCAACCTCTCAAGACAATACAAGGCCAGCTTGAGGAATCTCCAGATTATCGCCGGCCATCAGACAACACATTAAGTCACAATAATCCACTCATTTTTCCTCTCGGTTCATTGTTTTCCCACTTTCCCATTGGCTCAGGAGCTGAAGCGGTGCTGGCTTCCTCATTGGCTGAGGTGTGCCTAAGCCGGCCGCGCCTCCCTCCAGCTGATGACACCAACCAATCAGCACGAAGCCAGCAGAGGGGCAGGAGGTGGGAAGTCTGAATCTGACAACTCTGTATTCTCTATAAAATGTACCCTATATCCCCTTGCCAAACATGTCGACTTTGGCAAGAGATTGCGGTTTGACATCTGTACCAGCTGGGATGAAATAAAGACAACTCGGTGGCTTTTCTACAACTTTGTGAGACTTTTATTGGGAAAAAATAGGAAAAATCTTGGGTGCTTTCTTTGTTTCGACAGGGTTCTGGACTCTCCTTGGTGAGTCTGATTGGTCTTTGCCTCCTGGCAAACACCCCCAAATTCTTGCTCAATATCAGTTGCTGTGGCCCAGTCTGTGTATATGTGTTTTGTGTGTATATATATGCATATATGTATGTGTATATATTTGTGTATATATGTGTGTTTGTGTGTGTGTGGTTTTGTGCATGCATTATAATGCATTTTTTTGTTTTTTGGCTTTTTAAGCCTCTTCTGCTGTGTTTTCCAGTGCTTTTATGAGTAATGGTCACTCATTGGCCTGGCAGGTGTATTGTGTCCAAATTTGGTGACAATTTGTCCAGTGGTTTTTGAGTGCTATAGACTTCATTTGCGTTTCCAGGGAACTCCAGCCAGTGTTTACTCCCTTGGAAGCTATTCCCAGATTGGATAGCGATCACCAACCTGTGACAGTGAGATGCCTCCTGCAGACTGACCTTAGATGCCCACACTTAGCACCAATCAGGAGAGCCAGACATTGGAATTACAATATAATAAAAGACTTGGAGGAGCCCTCGGTGGCGCAGTGGGTTAAAGCACTGAGCTGCTGAGCTTGTTGATCGAAAGGTCGCAGGTTTGATTCCGGGGAGCGGCGAGAGCTTCCGCCGTCAGCCCTAGCTTCTGCCAACCTAGCAGTTCGAAAACATGCAAATGTGAGCAGATCCCGCTCCGGCGGGAAGGTAACGGCGCTCCATGCAGTCATGCTGGCCACATGACCTTGGAGGTGTCTACGGACAGCGTTGGCTCTTCGGCTTAGAAATGGAGATGAGCACCACACCCCAGAGTCAGACATGACTGGACTTAATGTCAGGGGACTACCTTTACCCTAAAAGACTTAGATGGAAATTTGTTAATCTAACCCACCTAAAGGACATCATCGACTCTCCAAAAGTAGGCCTTCTTAAAAGAGAAATCCAGTCGGAGACAAATAATATTGAGGTTGTTTTTGATGCTAACTTCTCTCTTAAAGGTTTAGTGTGCCGTTCAATTCAACATTATACCCATAATGGAGACTTGGTCTGTCTATGTGATCTTTTAGTACTTTGTACGGGACACAGGCTACTCAAAAACTGAGCATTATTTTTGTACATTCAGTACAAGCAGAATTCTCCAAGTTCTTTGTGTCTATTATTGTTATTGTAACAATGCCTTTGGACAAATAGAGACTAACTTTCTTAGCAGTTGGTTGATACAGAGATTTGCCCTTCTAGTTGTAGAAATAATGGAAGGGATGAAGACACTGTTTTCTCGGTTTACTCTCTCAAGGGAACTCTTTTCCTGTCTGTCAAGGGAACTCTTCCACATCTGGCTGACACTGAAGACACTCTTTGTTCCAAAGGATTTGTTTGACGTGGGGCACTGGTCAGACCCCCTGGACCTTGTTTTTGCCCTGTGTGAATGGAGAGCACACACAGGTGGATGGTGAGAGCCGTGCTAATTTGTTGCAGCAAAACCAACAGTCATCAAAGAGGAATGGAGTCCACTAAATAATTTGACAAACAAAACTTGATAGTTTTTAAGGTGTTACAACACTTTTCACTGCTTTTGAGAGAAGCAGTTTGACTGAAAACAAATGCCATAGGATATCATAATGTTTTTTTAAAAAAACTATTTCCACCATACATTAGAGTTTACACCTAGTATTTAAGAATGAATACTAAAACATATGTTACTGTTTCCTTTTAATTGATTTCTTATTCATACATCCTATAGGTGCAGCACTTCAAAACCAGAATAAAAAACAACCGAAACCATATAAGAAATACAATTTATTAAGAATTTAAGAGCCCTTGTTCACGCAGTGGGTTAAACCACGGAGCTGCTGAACTTGCTTACCAAAAGGTTGCAGGTTTGAATCCAGGTAGCAGGGTGAGCTCCTTTTGTTAGCCCCAGCTTCTGCCAACCTAGCAGTTTGAAAACATGCAAATGTGAGTAGATCAATAGGTACCGCTCCAGCAGGAAGGTAACAGCACTCCATGCAGTCATTTATTTATTTATTTATTTATTTAGCTTATATACCGCTGTTCTCAGCCCGGGGGCGACTCACAGCAGTGTACAACATAGAAAGAACAAGGTTCAAAATTCCAGACACAATATAAAATGATCCATATAAATGACACAATCCAGCATTAACAAAAACATCATCATCAAAAAAAATCATCATTACTACAAAAGCCATTCCACATCGTCTCATAGTCCAAACCACAATCCAGTATAATTTTCCGTTGTTCCATTCCTATAGTCATTACCAATCATTGCACTTCTTGTTCGAACGCCTTCTTGAACAACCAAGTTTTTAATTTCCTGCGGAATATCATCATGCTGGCCATATGGCCTTGTAGGTGTCTACGGACAATGCCAGCTCTTCGGTTTAGGAATGGAGATGAGCACCAACCCCCAGAGTTGGACACGACTGGACTTAATGTCAGGGGAAAACGTTTACCTTAACTTAATTTTTTAGGTTTGTGTGTGTAATTTTTTTTTATTAGTCATTTCCAAATATTTTTCCAGAGGGTATGGTACAGAAAAGGGAACGGGTAGGGTATTCATATTAGTGTTAGTAAATTAAATCTTAACAAATATCTAGTAAATCAATGAGGAGGAGCAAAGTGGTATAGAGGGCTGGGCTTTAGCACAGCAGGTTAACCACCGGTTGCAGTAAATCTTGCCAATCAAGAGGTTGACAGTTCGAAGCCCAGGTAAGCTCCTGGCCTTTAACCCAGCTTCTTCCTACCTAGCCGTTTGGAAACAAATGTGAGTAGATAAATAGGTACCACTTTAAAGTGGGGAGGTATTTTAAGGCACCCATAAGGAAAAACCAGAAAAATGCTGGTGATTCGATCAAGGAGGAAGTTTACAAACAAAGCTCTTTGGCAAGGAAAGTGGAGTGATAGGACACTCTCCCCACTGGCCGGAACCAAGCACAGCTTCCAAGATGCCGAAGATGGGAAAGCCAATATACAGTGTTCCCTCACTTATCACAGGGTTCCGTTCTAGGACTACCTGTGATAAGTGAAAATCCGTGAAGTAGGGACGCCCTGGAGCCCCCGGTGGCGCAGTGGGTTAAAGCACTGAGCTGCTGAGCTTGTTGATCGAAAGGTTGCAAGTTCGATTCCGGGGAGCGGCGTGAGCTTCCGCTGTCAGCCCTAGCTTCTGCCAACCTAGCAGTTTGAAAACATGCAAATGTGAGTAGATCAATAGGTACCGCTCCGGCGGGAAGGTAACGGCGCTCCATGCAGTCATGCCGGCTACATGACCTTGGAGGTGTCTACGGACAATGCTGGCTCTTCGGCTTAGAAATGGAGATGAGCACCACACCCCAGAGTCAGACATGACTGGACTTAATGTCAGGGGACTACCTTTACCTTTTAGGGACGCCCTATTAATTTTAATATTTATACATTATTTTATACATATTATGCATTATTTCTTACCCTTGCCTCCTTACTTGCCTTCTGGCCCATCCCAAGGGTGCCTGCCTGCCTCCCTGGCCTCCACAGACCCCAGCAGAACCTCCGGAGCCACACAGACCAACTGCTCACCCACAGAAAACCATATTTAATAATCTAGAGCTCATGTGGTAGTAGCAATCTTTCATGGGTAGTCAGCCTCTCCCCTCTCCCCTCCCGACATCCCTGTTGCCTCGGCATTATAAGAGGGTTTCTCCAGACCAGTTGCTCTAATTGCTACAAGGTTGTTTCAAGATAGTAATGGTGAGGCCACGGACCATATTTTCGTTCTTGGGGACCACTGGTGGCCCATGGACCACAGGCTGGGAATCACTGCTCTATTCGGTTTTGGGAGAGGCCTCGGAGACTTAGTGACCATATTTTCATCCTTTCATACCACTGCTGGTCCACGGACCACAGGTTGGTAAACCACCGCTTTAAAGCCTTGATAAATCATGTGGAGGAGGATACCTATGTAAGTGGCACTGAATACCTCAACAATCTTGTATGGCAGCCTACCTGGGGAAGGTGGAATTAATTTCTCCTTTGTACATACATTTAGGTACGTGTGTCCTCTTGATGAACAGAGTGTGATACCACAATATTCCTTCATTCCAGGAAAATAATTAAACAGGAGCCTCAAATCCCATCTGTGCAGAGTGTTATGACTCTAATGACACACGAGGGAGTGCCCTTGTAGTCTCAATGAGTTTTACATTCCTTCAGAGAGAGCAGCTTCCAGGCCCTACGCAGAATGTCACACGTTTGGCTCATCGCAATGGCTGCTGCATTCCAAAATCGGTTGTCTTTTCATAATTTGGTGGGAGCTACATTTTATCTGTTGTTTATCTCCACCCTTTCCATTTCCATCAGTGCAAGCAAGCAAGTAAGATGTGTTTGGTGTTGGGGCAAGTGTTAGGAGCAAGACGTGATTAACAAATTGGAGCCCCAACGGAGCTCATTAAGCCCAGCCTCGTTTCTCTCCTGGGAAGCTTGAATACTAGACCATATTATTCTGCTATTAGAATATTTTGACTCCGCCGTTGATCAATTGAATGTTCCCTTGCCCCAATGGTATTAATTCAGTTTGGGACTGCACATGTTTTCTCTGCTAATGAAGAATCTCCGCATGAGGTCAGCGCAAAAGGTGAGGCAGCCTTTGCTGGAGGACGGTGGGCGGACTACACAGCCATAATTATTCATGCAGACCCCTCCGGCTGCAAACACCCTCCCCGCCTTCCCTATTCAAGGAGGTTCTTGCTTCACACCCGCTGCCTCTCCGTTTTTGCATATTTTTGAACTGAAAGGACACTTACCTAGGGAAAGAAAAAAAAAGTGTTTAAAAATTATAAAGAGCAATTAAATAAGTGTTTCTCAACCTTCCTATGTGATGACTCCCGACCATTAAATTATTTCCATTACTACTTCATAACTGTAATTTTGCTACTGTTATGAATCATAGAATCATAGAATCATAGAATCAAAGAGTTGGAAGAGACCTCATGGGCCATCCAGTCCAACCCCCTGACAAGAAGCAGGAATATTGCATTCAAATCACCCCTGACAAATGGCCATCCAGCCTCTGCTTAAAAGCTTCCAAAGAAGGAGCCTCCACCACACTCCGGGGCAGAGAGTTCCACTGCTGAACGGCTCTCACAGTCAGGAAGTTCTTCCTAATGTTCAGATGGAATCTCCTCTCTTGTAGTTTGAAGCCATTGTTCCGCGTCCTAGTCTCCAAGGAAGCAGAAAACAAGCTTGCTCCCTCCTCCCTGTGGCTTCCTCCCTGTGGCTTCCTCTCACATATTTATACATGGCTATCATATCTCCTCTCAGCCTTCTCTTCTTCAGGCTAAACATGCCCAGTTCCCTAAGCCGCTCCTCATAGGGCTTGTTCTCCAGACCCTTGATCATTTTAGTCGCTCTCCTCTGGACACATTCCAGCTTGTCAATATCTCTCTTGAATTGTGGTGCCCAGAATTGGACACAATATTCCAGATGTGGTCTAACCAAAGCAGAATAGAGGGGTAGCATTACTTCCTTAGATCTAGACACTATGCTCCTATTGATGCATGCCAAAATCCCATTGGCTTTTTTTGCCGTAATGAATCGTAATGTCAATATCTAGGACACGGAACAGAGACTAGGACACAATGGCTTCAAACTACAAGAAAGGAAATTCCATCTGAAAATTGGGAAGAACTTTCTGACTGTGAAAATTGGGAAGAACTTTCTGACTGTGAGAGCTGTTCAGCAGTGGAACTCTCTGAGTATGGTGGAGGCTCCTTCTTTGGAAGCTTTTAAACAGAGGCTAGATGGCCATCTGTTGGGGGTGCTCTGAATGCAATTTTCCTGCTTCTTGGCAGGGGGTTGGATTGGATGGCCTATGAGGTCTCTTCCAACACTATGATTCTATGATCTGATATCCAGGATGTATTTTCATTCACTGGGCTAAATTTAACACAAATACCTGATAGGTCCAAATTTGAATACTGCTGGGGTTGTGGTGGAGGTTGATTTCATCATTTGGGAGTTGTAGTTGCTGGAATCTATAGTTCTCCCACAATCAAAGAGCAAACTGAACTCCACCAATGATGGAAATGAACCAAACTTGGCACACAGAACTCCCATGACCAACAGAAAATACTGGAAGGGTTTGATGGGCATTGATCTTTAGTTCTGGAGTTGTAGTTCACCTACATTCAGAGAGCACTGTGGACTCAAACCATGATGGATCTGGACCAAACTTGAAATGAATCCTCAATATGCCCAAATGTGAACACTGGTGGAGTTTGGGGAAAACAGACCTTGACATTTTGGAGTTGTAGTTGCTGGGATTTTTAGAGCTCCTATGACCAACAGAAAATACTGGAAGGGTTTGATGGGCATTGACCTTGAGTTTTGGAGTTGTCGTTCACCTACATCCAGAGAGCACTGCGGACTCAAACAATGATAGATCTGGACCAAACCTGGCATTAATATTCAATATTCCCAAATGTGAACACTGGTGGAGTTCTTGGAAAAGAGACCTTGACATTTGGGAGTTGTAGTTGCAGGGATTTATAGTTCACCTACAAACAAATAGCATTCTGAACCCCACCAATGATAGAATTGGGATAAACTTCCCACACAGAACCCTCCTGTGTTGAAGGGACTCGTTGGTGCAAGCCTCCCTCCAGCCTCACATGCTCTCTCTCACCCACACATGCGCGTCATGCTGCCATGCGCTGAGCATGCCTACTCCCCCCTTCCTGCTTGGCATCTCAGAAACAGCCCTCTCCTTGGCTGAGAGGGCTTTTGTTGGGAGGATTCGCCATCTGTTTCCAAAAAGGAAGAGAAGGACAGGCAAGAGATCTTCAGCCTTCTCTGCCAAAGGGGTTCCTAAGACCATCAGAAATATGTGTTATGTGATGGTCTTTGGTGACCCTCCCTGAAACGCCCTCACGACCCTCCCTGAGTCCTGACCCCCAGGTTGAGAAACGCTGAATTAAATGATATCAACATCATGTCCACTAACATTTTGTTTTGCCCCATTCTAAAGAGATCTGCCCAATACAATCCCAGAAATTATGCTTTGCATTTGATATGGACATAAAGGGTTTTGTTGGTACCGAATGGCAAAGATGCACTTCAAGTTTCTATAGGTACAGGCAAATTTTCTGAGAGCACGGAAGAGGCCCCAGTTGTATCCAGAGGATTCCAATACTAAGTATTCTAAAATTAGCTCAACATGTACTGCTGTGTCTCTCAAACTTTTAGGTCGTCATGCCCTAATGGAGAGGTCAGTGGCAAATCACATACTTTCCATGTTGAAAGCCCCAAGGTCAATCTTTGGCATCTCCACAAAAAGTATTCCAAGCTGCTACGGCTGGGAATATCAGCTTGATAGTATGCCAGACTATTTAAACAGATTCTCTGAAGAAGTTTGTTGCTTATTGGAGTCTCTCTGGAATATAATGTGGTTGGAATAAACTAACTTGTCCGTATGTGCCTTTGAGGGCTTCTAGTCCAAGACTAGGGCAGGACTTACCATCAAGCAGAATGTGATAACCGCTGCATAAAAAGGTCAGATCATTTATGGTTGTTCATTTTTTCCTGTTGTATTTTTACACTACAGATTTGAAGAAGTGCTGATAAGACCTTCCTGCCTCCTGCATCCATCGAACAGGGCAAGTTCTGTGTATTTACAGCATATGTTCCAGGAAAGGGGCTCCATATCATCATTTTGAGGTGAGTTGTATCCCCATCCCCATGTCCAGTGGATGTCCAATATTGGCTAGAAGGCATGATCATCAAGTTTGCAGACGACACCAAATTGGGAGGGATAGCCAATAGTCCAGAGGACAGGAGCAGAATTCAAAACGATCTTGACAGATTAGAGAGATGGGCCAAAACTAACAAAATGAAGTTCAACAGTGACAAATGCAAGATACTCCACTTTGGCAGGAAAAACAAAATGCAAAGACACAGAATGGGGGACAATGCCTGGCTCGAGAGCAGTACGTGTGAAAAAGATCTTAGAGTCCTCGTGGACAACAAGTTAAACATGAGCCAACAATGTGATGTGGCGGCAAAAAAAGCCAATGGGATTTTGGCCTGCATCAATAGGAGCCTAGTGTCTAGATCTAGGGAAGTCATGCTACCCCTCTATTCTGCCTCTATTCACCTGGAATATTGTGTCCAATTCTGGGCACCACAATTCAAGAGAGATATTGACAAGCTGGAATGTGTCCAGAGGAGGGCGACTAAAATGATCAGGGGTCTGAAGAACAAGCCCTATGAGGAGCGGCTTAAGGAGCTGAGCATGTTTAGCCTGAGGAAGAGAAGGATGAGAGGAGATATGATAGCCATGTATAAATATGTGAGATGAAGCCACAGGGAGGAGGGAGCAAGCTTGTTTTCTGCTTCCTTAGAGACTAGGACGCGGAACAATGGCTTCAAACTATAAGAGAGGAGATTCCATCTGAACACGAGGAAGAACTTCCTGACTGTGAGAGCCGTTCAGCAGTGGAACTCTCTGTCCCGGAGTGTGGTGGAGGCTCCTTCTTTGGAAGCTTTTAAACAGAGGTTGGATGGCCATCTCTCAGGGGTGATTTGAATGCAACATTCCTGCTTCTTGGCAGGGGGTTGGACTGGATGGCCCATGGCCCTTCCAACTCTTTGATTCTATGATTCTATGATTCTATGACTTAAGCATGCATGTGCGAAATTTGCTATTCTACCTCAGGCAGCATAGCATACTGGGCTCCTTGTGAGTTCATTATATGAAGGTTGAATGAAAAGTAATGCCTCCACCTTTGTTACTTGGGTTTGGATGGGAATATTTTAATACATCAAATGCAGAAATAATCCTTAGAATGTGCTCTTTAACTACCGCTCTTCACTTTTCCACATAATCACCAGACAATTGGATACATTTCTGCCAATGAACACGTTTTCTGAAGCCGTCACAGAAGAAGTCGACACTCTGTTTCCGCAACCCATCGTGCAGAGATCTTCCGATAGCCAAGCAAAGCAATAATGTGACCCACACGTTCTTGTGAAATGCCGATTATGCTTTAAATTTCTCTCTGAGTGATACAACGACACCAACTCAGTGGTTGGTGTCACAGGACGTTCAACTCTTTGTCACGCAAGTCAGAAGTTCCCAACTCAACATCTTTAAACTTACTCGCCCAACAACACATAGTACTCACATCAACACAATCACCATAAACAGTTTGCATTCTCTGATGAATCTCCTTTGGGGTGACACCTTCTGCTGTCAAGAATTCAATGACTGCACATTGCTTAAGTCGCATTGACCGATCATCTGCGCAGGGTTCCATACTTTGCACTTTAACAGCACAACTGTTCAATGCTAAGGTTTTCTGCCAAAATTGAACTGTAGAGGAGAGTTTACTGAACAAGCCAGTACCTGCCGCATACCAGTACTGCCATCTGTTGAGGAGTTACGAAGGTGGAGGCATTACGTTCCATTCAACCCTCGTATATTCCCATCAATGTACTAAAGTGTTCTCTCTTTCTCGGCTGCCTCACAGAGAAGAGTATTTATTATTTATTTATTTATTTAAAAGTTTTATATACCGACCTTCTCACCTCTCTTGAGGGACTCAGACCGGTTTCCAACCATAATATCACATACAGTTAATAAAACATAATAATCCATTTTACAATAAAACATTAAAACAGCAATTACATTCAATAACTACAATGGTCAGTCGTCCCACTAAACTCGTTGTTCACCCTCCCCCATCCATATCTGGCTCACTCGTCAAATGCCTGTCTCCATAACCACGTCTTCAGCTGTTTCCTGAGTGTCAGGATAGAAAGGGCGGTTCTGATCTCCAGTGGCTATAGTATTTAAAGTAAGGTCCAACTGCATTCATTCCACAGTGTAGATGCACCCAGAGAAGGGTATGTACCTTGGTAAACTATAACTACCAGGAGGACTCCATCACATGGAGCCATTGTATTCAAAGTGGGTTGCAAGGGCATTCATTCCATACTGTAAATGCACCCAGAGATGGGTATGGACCTTGGGAACTATAACTCCCAGGACTGCACAGCATGGAGACATATGATGATGATGATGATGATGATGATGATGATGATGATGATGTTGATGATGATTCTCTCCCAGCTTTCCCATACAACACAAGGCACAGACATATAATGGAAGGAAAGGAAATGACCCCAAAAGGCTATTTTTTTAAAAAAATGTTCTGGAAAAGTAAAAACTTGGTGACCAAAAGGACTGGAGGACGAGATGGAACAATGTTTTTATTAGGAGACGCAAATGATGTATGCTTTCTTGTTATGGTTTTATATTATGTGTTAATGTTTTTAAATGTTTTATGGTGTTTGGGGGCATCTAATCTTGCCATTGTAAACTGCCATGAGTCACCTAATATAGTAAATAAATAAACAAATAAAATTATATTTCTTGTTTTATATTACTAGTTTCTCTCAATTCACGCTCCTCACAGTCAACATTTCTTTGCAGCTTCAAACTTTCGGTATCATTCGCCACAGTGCTCCTCGGTACCTAAAATCAGCCATGTTATTTTGACCCATGAGAAAGAAAAAAATCCCTAAAGGATCTTTCCTTTGCTTGCTTTCCCTCCGAAATATTTGGAAATGATGCCAAAGAAGCAAGTTAACATTTCCACTTTTTCCCGTCTCCAAAAGAAATTTTAAGCTTTGGCAAGGGCTGCTAAGGCTATTTGGATTTTCTTTTTGACAGGTATATTCTCAGACCTTGCCTTCCCTGCAAAGCACACTCGGAGGGCCCTTGACGGATCTTGTTAGGAAAGCTGATTGAGTAAATATCCTGCCCTTAGCAGCTGTTTGTGTCTGGTGGCTCAATTGTACCCCAGCTGTGTGAGAAGGCAAAGCATTAGGAATGTTAATCTTTTAAAAACATCTTCTCAGAAAGAAGAATGTGGCTTTTCATGTAGTCATTGCAAGCAAATTTGCCTGGTATTTATGAGGAGCTGGAGATCCTCCTGCCAAAGGGGGAAAAATGGCCTTTAAGAAACTAGATGCAGCCCTAGATTCTCACACCTTCAGCACCACAACCGTGTAAGCAGTATGTGTGTGTGTGTGTGTGATAGAGAGAGAGAGAAAAAAAATAGCTGGCTGTGGCAACCATTATTTCAGCCTGGGGTTCTGTACAATTAGCCTGGGGTTCTGTACAATTACAATTTTCTCTGGGGGAGAAAAAGAGGAGTAAGGAGCTCAGGGAGGATTCTGTCTTGCAACTTCAAAAACACGTTTCCAAGAAATTGTTTGTTGGTTTGAGGTATTTCTACCCCACCTTTCTTGAATCTGAAGGTGATGCAAGGCAGCTTAAAACTATTCCTGAATAAGGATATTTTATTTACATATATGTCAATGGCGGTGAGTGGCCAATGTGGAACACATCTCACCATGCTAAAACAGTGGATGTGGCTCTTAATGAGACATGCAGCATTATCACGGGGTGTCTGCGGCCTACACCACTGGAGAAATTATACTGTTTGGTCGGTATTGCACCTCCTGACATCCACTGGGAACAGGCATGTAGCCGGGGGTGGGGGTGGGGGTGGGGGGCTTGAGGGGCTTCATCCCCTCCCCCCAAAATTCTCAGGGTGGTCCGCAAGAAGGCCTTACTGGTACATTATTTAAACTGTCATGTTTATTCATATCATGATTTGATCACCATACTCAATATATCCCACATGCATGGGGCTATTGGGATAATGATACAAAAGGTTTGCTAGGTTAGATCCTCACCCCCCTTTGAATCAAACTCAGGACCCCCCCCCCCCCAAATCAAACTTAGCATCCCCCGAATCAAAATCCTGGCTATGGGCCTGGCCGGGAAGTAGCAGCCAACAGTGAAAGGACCAAGGCAGTGACATCTCCAGCTCATCCCATGTTTGGGTATCAGCCAGCACGTCAATGACTTAAATCAAGAAATAATTTACTAAGATCTACAGAGACACTCGCTGGAACACCTCAGCAAGCGAGAGTCCAAAAGTGGCAGGCTCAAACCCAGAACCTCAATCAATGGCTGATACCAAATGAGAGACTCCCCCCTGGGCACACAGAAAACTGGGCGACTTGGAAGGCGCTGAACAGACTGCGCTCTGGCACCATGAGATGCAGAGCCAACCTTAAGAAATGGGGCTACAAAGTGGAATCCACAACATGCGAGTGTGGAGAAGAGCAAACTACAGACCATCTATTACAACACAACCTGAGCCCTGCCACATGCACAATGGAGGACCTTCTTATAGCAACACCAGAGGCACTCCAAGTGGCCGGCTACTGGTCAAAGGACATTTAATAGAATGCCAAGCTTGCAAACTTTGTGCTTTATTTGTTTGTTTGTTTAAAAATGCAATATAACTGTTTGGTTTGCTCCTGACACGATAAGTAAATAAATAAATAAATAAATGACGGCGAGATCTCCTATGCGAAACTTTGGAAATTGGACAAGATTTCAGATATTAATGATTGGCTAAACAAATTAAGAGAAATCAGAGACATGGACCAGTTAACGTTCTTTTTGAAGAATACATTGGGAAGACCAATTAAAAAGACTGATTGGACTCTAGTTGAGAAACATGAAAAAGAAAAAGAAATTTAAAGATACTATTTAATCACGGACTCTTTATTTGATTTTTTTTTAGTTTACAAAGTAAGAAAAAGAGAACTGCAGAGGCAAAGAATTGAGGTCAACAGGACCTTTCCCCCCTCCTCTTTTTTCTTCTTCTTTTTCTTTTCTTCCCCCCCCCCCAGTTTTTCACCTTTTTTTCTTTGTTTCCTACTTTACTATTGATTCAATGTTCTCCCACTTTTTATGTGAAATAATAAAATATCTTTTTTTTGTGTTTAATATATATATATATATATATATATATATATATATATATATATATATATATATAAAACTATTCCTAAATAGTTTTAATTTGGGAAAGGCATAAGAGTAGATTTACCAAAAAGAAAAAAACCCTCTGTGGGTATCCCCCCCCCCCCTAAAAGCAATGCAAAGAAGGGAATTAGGATGGAAAATCTGGCCAAGATACAAGGAGATTCTAAAAAAAAAACCAAAACAACTGCTATGTTTTAAAGCAGGGGTCCTCAAACTAAGGCCCGGTGAGACCTCACAACCTCTGAGGATGCCTGCCATAGATGCAGGCAAAACGTCAGGAGAGAATGCTTCTGGAACATGGCCATACAGCCTAAAAAACTTACAACAACCCAGTGATTCCAGCCATGAAAGCCTTCGACAACTAACAACTCTTGCCTCCAACAAGAGTTGTTAGGAAAATGTCCATATTGGGTTACGTGTGGCTCCCCGATATTTTTGGCCCACAGTTTCCATCATTTCTAGCCAGTTTTGCCAGTGGAAAAGGATAATGGGAGTTGAACATATCTGAATTGGTACAGGTTGCTCACTATTGTAGTAAAATCGAAACTGCATGATTTATATTCATTGGCTTAATATCAAAATGTATTCTGTCTTCTAACGCAGTGCTTGGGAAAATTACTTTTTTGGACAGAACTCCTAGTGTCACCCAAGGCAACATGCACACTGGGTGCTTCTGGAAACTGGAGTCTAAAAAAGGAGATTTCGAAGCTCTGTACTTATGTCGGTGAGTGGTTTTTTTGTTTTGCTTTTTTGACTTGGCCTCTTGGCAAACTCGGTCCAGGGTTTCGTTAATGACATTTCCAGAAGACGCTCAGGACCGAGTCTGGAAGTGCTGCTTAAACAGATTCCATAATGGGGATTTCCCTGGAAGGAAAGGCTTCCCATGTATCCCCAGGGACACTTCCTGAATTTGGGTGCCTAACTAGAAATTAGGGGAGCTGCTTGATGATGAAAGGCTATAGCTCAAGCATGGGCAAACTTGGGCCCTCCAAGTGTTTTGGACTTCAACTCCCACAATTCCTAACAGCCTCAGGCCCCTTCGCTTAAGCGGTTGAGGGGGAAAAGGAAAGGGCCTGAGGCTGTTAGGAATTGTGGGAGTTGAAGTCCAAAACACCTGGAAGGCCCAAGTTTGCCCATGCCTGCTATAGCGGGAATGTTTGCATTTGTTTGCTGTGGAGTTCCCCAGGATGCTATCCTCTCGCCCCTGTTATTTAACATCTATGTCCGACCACTTGCTGGACTGGTGCGGAGCTTTGGCATAGAGTGCTACCAGTATGCAGATGATACCCAGCCACTCTTGCGTCTCGAACCTGGGACAACCGTGATTCCTGAGAACTTTAAGCTGTGTTTGGAAGCAGTGATGAGTTGGCTGCGAGCGAGCAGACTAAAAGTGAATTCTGCAAAAACTGAGATACTCTGGCCCAGCCAGCCGCCAGGATTAACCCAGTCTCTGCCTGATTTCGATGGGGAAGCTCTGGTTCCGTCTGCCACTGTTAAAAGCCTTGGGGTTGTGTTGGATTCATCGCTGACGATGGAGGCCCAGATCACTGCCATAAGTAAGCAGGCTTTTTTTCATCTTCGCCAGGCAAGGAAATTGGCATCCTACCTTTCGGTAGAAGCATTGGCAACAGTAATCCATGCAACAGTCACCACTAGGTTGGATTATTGCAATGCCTTATATGCTGGCCTTCCGAAGTCAACGACCCAGAAGATTCGGATGGTCCAAAATGCAGCAGTTAGGCTGCTAGCGGGATCATCTATAAGATCCCATATTACACCGATTCTACCACAACTGCATTGGCTACCAATAGAACATCGGATCTCTTACAAGATACTGATCCTGACATTTAGAGCTCAAAATG
Organism: Anolis sagrei; assembly: GCF_037176765.1. Classification (NCBI taxonomy): domain Eukaryota; kingdom Metazoa; phylum Chordata; class Lepidosauria; order Squamata; family Anolidae; genus Anolis; species Anolis sagrei. The sequence goes on along the minus strand of NC_090027.1, from coordinate 16,171,218 downwards.
GCCAAGGACCTTTATATCTTAGGGACCGCCTCATTCCTTTTCCCCATCAGTGGTCACCTCGATCCACCCAGGAAAATCTCCTCTACATACCGGGTCCTAGGGAGGCACATTTGGAAGCTACCAGGCATAGAGCTTTTTCAATCTATGCTCCAATTCTGTGGAACTCATTGCCTCCATATATTAGAGCAATGTCGTAGTTGCGACCTTTTGTAAAGGCACTCAAGAATCATAGAATCAAAGAGTTGGAAGAGACCTCATGGGCCATCCAGTCCAACCCCCTGCCAAGAAGCAGGAACATTGCACTCAAATCACCCCTGACAGATGGCCATCCGGCCATCCAGCCAGAGTAATAATACATATAATACATATAAAACAACAATTTAAAACTAACAGTAGTCACATGTGAAATGAAAAAACTAGGTCAAATAATAATGGTGATGATGATTACAACAACTTGGCCAGTCAGTCCTTTGTGTAGGAGCTCAGGGTCAACCCCAGAAAATGTTTAGTTAATCTCTGTGTTTAGAGTGGGTATCATCAAAGCTCACAAATTCACTATGTTGCAATACTTAAAGCTGTTGTTGTTATTTTGTGAATTCAAGAAATTTCAGACCTTCTTGACAAGGTTTGTTCAGGAGAACTTATTGCAAACCGATTAATTTTCTTCTGGGACAAAGGAAAAAAGAACACCACTTTCAAAGCAATTCTGCCACCTTGTGGAAAGGCCAAACATGCCATAAAAGTATGTGGGCTGTTCAAAAATGTTTTTCCATCCCATTTATTCAAATTAATTTCGGCAACACATCAAAATATAATGATACAGCCACTGCCCTTAGAGCTTTTTCAATCTATGCTCCAATTCTGTGGAACTCATGATACAGCCACTGCCCTGAGTCCCTTCGGGGAGATAGAGCAGAATATAAATAAAATTATTATTATTATTATTATTATTATTATTATTATTATTATTAGAAACACAACAAGATGTGTCCACAGCAGACACTCTGCTTGATGATTGGATCACATGTTGGACACTTCCCAAGTGTCTAGGACTGTGTGATATATCGGCGAATAATGCGTGCAGATCCCAGTAAGGTGGCCTTCTGCAGCTGGCAGATGGTAATTTTGTCAGCGCCAATTGTGTTTAAGTGCAGGCCAAGGTCTTTAGGCACTGCACCCAGTGTGCCGATCACCACTGGGACCACGTTTACTGACTTGTGCCAGAATCTTTGCAGTTCAATCTTTAAATCCTCATATTGTGTCATCTTTTCCTGTTGTTTCTCTTCAATCCTGCTGTCATCTGGGATGGCAATATTGACAATCCATACTCTGTTTTTTAAACACAATCGTGAAGTCAGGAGTATTGTGCTCCAAAACTCTATCTGTCTGAAACTGGAAGTCCCAGAGTAGCTTGACGTGTTCATTTTCTATAACTTTTTCCAGCTTGTGATCCTACCAGTTCTTTCTCGCAGGCAGATGGTGTTTGTGGCACAAGTTCCAATGGATCATCTGAGCAATGGTGTTATGCCTCTGCTTGTAGTCTGTCTGTGCAATCTTCTTGCAGCAACTCAGGATGTGATCTATTGTTTCATCTGCTTCCTTGCAGAGTCTACACTTGGGATCTGTCATCGACTTTTCAATTCTGGCTTTGATTGCATTGGGTTGTTGTTGTTGTTAACTGGATTTTATATAGCTGTGTAGAAGAAGATGCAGTCATCCCCCATTAAATTCAATGGTCTTTGTTATGAATGCTGCTTAGATCTGTTAGGACATTTTACATTAAATCGCATGGTGATCCTAAATGTGGAGTGTATTTCCAAATGTGGAGTGTATTTTATACAGCCCCTTCCACAAAACTGTATAAAATCCACATTGAACTGGGTTATATGGCAGTGTGGACTCAGACAATCCAGTTCAAAGTAGATATTTTGGATTTTCTGCCTTGATAAGAGCTCCAGGTGGTGCAATGGGTTAAACCCCTGTGCCGGCAGGACTGAAGACCAACAGGTTGGACGTTCAAGTCCAGGGAAAGCGTGGATGAGCTCCCTCTGTCAACTCCAGCTCCCCATGCAGGGACATGAGAGATGCCTCCCAGAAGGATAGTAAAACATCAAAAACGTCCGGGCATCCCCTGGGCAACATCCTTGCAGATAACCAATTCTCTCACACCAGAAGCAACTTGCAGTTTCTTAAGTCGTTCCTGACACACACAAAAATAATACTTGCCTTAATATTCTGTGTGGAAGGGGCCTAAGAGCTGTTCAACAGTGGAATAAGCTCCCTTGGGATGTGATGGAGTCTCCATCCTGGAAGATTTTAAGCAAGTATTTTGGCTTTTATCTAATTTATAGGAACCATTGTTTTTTACTAATGTTTTGTACTGCTTATCTTGTCCTCTCTTTAATATTGACTTATGTTATTAATTGTCTTATTTTATTCTGCACATATTATTCATTGTATTTATTTATGATGTAAGCAGCCCTGAGTCCTTCAGAGGAGATAGAGCAGGACATACATAAAGTTTATTATGATTTAATTAATTTAATTTGCACAGCTCAGGCTCGTGCGCCAGCTGCGCCCGTATCTTGGGAAGTCTGACTTGGCCACGGTGGTACACGCTTTGGTCACATCCCGCCTCGACTACTGCAACGCTCTCTACGTGGGGCTGCCCTTGAAGACGGCCCGGAAGCTTCAGCTAGTCCAGCGCGCGGCAGCCATGTTGTTAACAGGAGCAGGGCGCAGGGAGCATACAACGCCCCTGCTGGCCCAGCTCCACTGGCTGCCGATTTGCTACCGGGCCCAATTTAAGGTGCTGGTGTTATCCTACAAAGCCCTAAACGGTTCCGGCCCAAAATACCTTGCAGATCGCATCTCGGCCTACGAGCCCACGAGGACCTTGAGATCATCCGGGGAGGCCCTTCTCTCGGTCCCGCCTGCCTCACAGGCACGCCTGGCGGGGACAAGAGAGCGGGCCTTCTCGGTGGTGGCCCCCCGGCTGTGGAACACCCTCCCTGCTGAAGTTAGACAGGCGCCCTCCCTTATGGCCTTTCGTAGGAGCCTGAAAACGTGGCTCTTCGAGCAGGCCTTCAATTGAGTGCTATATCATAGGAAATGATGACCGGAATGGACTATGACTAGGAAATTGACTATGACCCCAGGACTTGACGAAGCGGATTTTTAGCATAAGTATATGTTATGTAGTAGTAGATTGTTATGTACTGTCTTGATTTACTGTAAACTGTCTTTTCTATGTTGTTGTTCACCGCCACGAGTCGCCCTAGGGCTGAGAGTGGCGGTCAATAAGTGCAAGAAATAAATAATAAATAATAAATAATAAATAATGTGATACATAACAAAATTAGTACACAGCATACAAGATCGCTATAATGGCTTTTGTACTTGATCACTTGTTGGACACCTCCCAAGTGTCTAGGACTGTGTGATGTATCGGCAAATCCAAGTAGAGTGCCCTTTTGCAGCTGAGAGATAGTCATTTTGTCAGTGGTGATTGTTTTTAAGTGCAGGCCAAGGTATTTAGGTAATGCACCCAGTGCGCCAATCACCACTGGGACCACCTTTACTGGATTGTGCTAGTGTCTTTGCAGTTCTATCTTGAAATCCTCAAATCATGTCAGCTTTTCCAGTTGCTACACATCAATTCTGCTGCCGCCTGGGATTGCAACATCATCATCATCATTATTGCAATAGGGAGCTATGGTGGTGCAACGAGTTAAACCCTTGTGCCAGCTGAACTGCTGACCTGAAGTCCTGAAGGTCAGTGGTTCAAATCTGTGAGACGTGGTGAGTTCATATCTGTCAGCCCCAGCTTCCCATGTGGGGACATGAGAGAAACATCCCACAGGATGGTAACACATCCCGGCATTCCCTGGCAATGTCTTTGTAACAACTTTATACCCCGCCACCATCTCCCCAAGGGGACTCGGGGCGGCTTACATGAGGCCAAGCCCAGCAATACAACAATGCAAATGTACAACATAAGAATACAACAATAAAATATAAAAAATAAAATAAAATGCAAGAAACCGTATAAATAAATTGAGTGGTATCTTTATTTTTTAGTATTTTTGTATAATTTTGTGTATTTCTTTCCAAAATATTTGTGCTTTTTTGCATGACCACCTTCCACCTCCCCACTTCTGGGCGTTCCCTGGGCAACGTCTTTGTAGATGGCTCTAAAATTACAACAGCAAAACAGCAGAGAGGAAACAACCAGGCACATCTTAACACCTCTCAACAAAAGATCCCCCAGGCTCAGCCAGGCCTTCAAATGCTAATGAAGGTGGTCAGTTGAAACATTCACACCTAGCTCCAGCAGAAAAGAGCTCTTTGCCCCACCCTAGTCATTCCACAGATATATAAACCCATATTCCTAATTCCAACAGACCTCACTACCTCTGAGGATGCTTGCCATAGATGCAGGCGAAACATCAGGAGAAAATGCCTCTAGAACATGGCCATATAGCCCGAAAAAAACCACAGGAACCTAATAATAACCTGGCTTCAAAAAAAGCAATTTATTATTATTATTGTTATTATTATTATTATTATTATTATTATTAACTTTATTTGTACCCTGCTAGTATCTCTTGAAGGACTCGATGCGGATTACAAAGGCCAAGGCCTCAAAACACAACACAACAATATAACATCTAAAGCAAATTAAAAACAGTTAAAGCAATATTAAACAACAATCAATAAACAATACATCAAGACACTATAAAACTGGGCCAGGCCAGGATAATGGGTACAGGATTAAAAGTGTTGATGTGACAGGTGATATGTAAGGATTATAGGGTAAGTGCAGTGTGCGGTGTGCAGCAATCTCAGTTCTAATACAGTGCTTCTGGGACTTGTAATTGGAGATTCCTATTCTGGAAAGGCACATCGGAACAGCCAGGACTTCAAGTTCTTTCTAAAGACTGCCAATGTAGGGGCCTGTCTAAGATCTTTTGGGAGGGTTTTCCAGAGTTGGGGGGCCACCACAGAAAAGGCCCTGTCTCGTGTCCCCACCAGATGCGCCTGCGACATAGGAGGAATCACGAGCAGGGCCTCTCTGGATGAACGAAGTGAGCGCGTGCGTTCATAAATGGAGATGCGGTCACGCAGGTAGGATGGTCCCAAACCGTTTAGGGCTTTGTAGGTAAGCACCTGTACCTTAAATTGGGCTCGGAAAATAACCTGGCTTCATAAAAAGCAATTTGTTTTTAAATATATATATATTTGTACTGAGATCGATTTTTAAAATAATAACCAGGCTTCATAATTTATTTTTATTATTATTTTACTATTATTGCAATAATAATAATAATAATAATAATAATGGAGGCTGGATGGCCATAAGGCAGGAGTTCTTTGATGGTGTGTTCCTTGCATGGCAGAATGGGGTTGGTCTGGATGGCCTTTGGGGTCTCTTCCAACTCTTTATGAGGGCGACTAAAATGATAAAGGGTCTGGAGAACAAGCCCTATGAGGAGCGGCTTAAGGACCTGGGCATGTTTAGCCTGAAGAAGAGAAGGCTGAGAGGAGATATGATAGCCATGTATAAATATGTGAGAGGAAGTCATAGGGAGGAGGGAGCAAGCTTGTTTTCTGCTGTCCTGGAGACTAGGATGCGGAACAATGGCTTCAAACTACAAGAGAGGAGATTCCATCTGAACATGAGGAAGAACTTCCTGACTGTGAGAGCCGTTCAGCAGTGGAACTCTCTGCCCAGGAGTGTGTTGGAGGCTCCTTCTTTGGAAGCTTTTAAACAGAGGCTGGATGGCCATCTGTCAGGGGTGATTTGAATGCAATATTCCTGCTTCTTGGCAGGGGGTTGGACTGGATGGCCCATGAGGTCTCTTCCAACTCTATGATTCTATGATTCTACCCTAAATATACCATTTCCAAAGCCCTGCATAGTTCCATCACCTTTTCTGGGCATCCCAGTGGGGCGGGGCTCTTTGCAGAGGCCCCGCCCTGTTGGACTCCTATTGGCTCTGGAGGCAGGGCCGGGGGCGTGGCTCTTGCGTGGCCCCGCCCTCCTCTCGCCGGTGCGGCAAGACGCCCCTCTCTGCCTCGCGCCAGGCCGGGCGGAACCGGAAGTTGTCCCAGGTTGAGGAGGGAAGGGCGGCGACGGAGGCTGAAGCTCCCTCATGGCGCTCAACCTGAGCCGGAATGGACCGGCGCTTCAGGAGGCCTACAGCCGGGTGGTGGCCTCGGGGAGCCCGACAGACTGGTGAGGAAGAGCTGGGAAGAAGCCTGGGTTGTGCAGGAGAGGGCCAGGCTCTTGGTTGAATGGACTCTCTTGGGAGTGTCTTCCAAGGTCTGAAGGAGAAGCAACACATTGCCTAGGACAGTATGGGCAAACTTGGGCCTTGCAGGTGCTTTGGACTACAACTCCCATCATTCCTAACAGCCTCAGGCCCTTTCCTTTCCACCCTCAGCCGCTTAAGCTGTGCTGCAGGATATTGTTCAAGGCTGTATGGCCATATTCTAGAAGCATTCTCTCCTGACGTTTCGCCTGCATCAATGGTAGGCGTCCTCAGAGGCCTGTGAGGATGCAAGGTGAAACGTCAGGAGATAATGCTTCTAGAACATGGCCATATAGGCTGAAAAACCTTCAACAAAAATGTGTTGCAGGATGTCTTGTCGAAGGCTTTCGTGGCTGGAATCACTGGGTTGTTGAAGGTTTTTCAGCCTATATGGCCATGTTCTAGAAGCATTCTCTCCTGACGTTTCGCCTGCATCAGTGGTAGGCGTCCTCAGAGGTTGTGAGGTCTCACAACCTGTGAGGATGCAAGGTGAAACGTCAGGAGAGAATGCTTTGGAAACAGGGCCATACAGCCCAATAAATTTACAACAACCCAGTGATTTCGGCCCATGAAATCCTTTCGACAATATATTAAAAATGTGTTGCAGGATGTATTTTCGAAAGGCTTTCATGGCTGGAATCACTGGGTTGTTGAAGGTTTTTCGGGCTATATGTCCATGTTCTAGAAGCATTCTCTCCTGACGTTTCGTCTGCATCTATGGCAAGCATCCTCAGAGGTCTCACAACTTTTGAAATGCAGGCGAAACATCAGGAGAGAATGCTTCTGGAACATGGCCATACAGCCATGTTCTAGAAGCATTCTCTCCTGACGTTTCGCCTGCACCTATGGCAAGCTTCTTCAGAGGTTGTGAGGTCGAGGACTTCACAACTTCTGAGGATGCTTGCCATAGATGCAGGCGAAACGTCAGGAGAGAATGCTTCTACAACATGACCATATAGTCTGAAAAACCTACAACAACCTTGTGTTGCAGGATGTCCCACAAAAACCAATGTTGTTGCAGTTGAATAAGCTTTTTCCATGTTTTACAAAAGAATCCATTGGGAAATGATAGTTTTAACCCAGGAACAAAAAAAATCATGTTACATAGTGTAATAGTTAATAAGTTTCATTGATTATGCCTTGAGGTGGGAGGCAACATGGTTACAACAGACGGACAAATAAAACATCATTAAAATTCGTATATAATAAATAATAATATCTTTATTTATATCCCGCCCCATATCCCTAGAGCAGTGGCTCTCAACCTGTAGATCCCCAGATATTTTGTCCTTCAACTCCCAGAAATCCTAACGGCTGGTAAACTGGCTGGGATTTCTGGGAGTTGTAGGCCAAAACATCTGGGCCCACAGGTTGAGAACCAGTTTTATTGTGTCTTGGTGTATTGTTTTATTGCTGTTGTTTTAATATTGCTTTAACTGTTTTTAATTTGCTTTAGGTTGTGTAATGTTATGTTGTGTTTAGAGGCCTTGGCCTTTGTAAACCGCATCGAGTCCTTCGGGAGATGCTAGTGGGGTACAAATAAAGATAATAATAATAATAATAATAATAATAATAATAATTGCCCTAGAGCGACTTGCGGTGCTTACAAAACAGCAGTAAGGCAAACAGAAACAACATAAAAATATAACAATAACCTAATCAATACAAATGTACATCAAAAGAAATAAAATATATCAAAATACAGCAAAGGCAAACACCAATACAATATAAACCAGCATAAAACTCAGAATGTAACCTGTGATTTTGGAGTGATGCAGGTTCAGCACACAAATGGGCCTTTGTGTTGAAGAGACGTCACTCAGGGCCCTTGCTCAAAGCCATACAACCCAGAATTCCAAGGGAGAAAACCCCACAATATCTGCTTTGAACTGAGTTACCTGAATCTACACTACCATATATTCCAGTTCAAAGCAGATATTGTGAATGTATTGTTGAAGGCACAGATATTGTGACTTTTCCTGATATTGTGATATTCTGGGTTATAACCCAGACCCCTTCCACACAGTTGTGTAAAATCCACATTGAACTGGATTATATGGCATTGTGGACTCAGGGCCCTTCCACACAGTCACATAATCCAGAATATCAAGGCAGAAAATCCGGCAATGCCTGCTCTGAACTGGGTTATCTGAGGGCCCTACCACACAGCCATATAACCCAGAATATCAAGGCAGAAAATCCCATAATATCTGCTTTGAACTGGATTATTTGAGTCCACACTCAGATAATGTGGGATTTTCTGTCTTGATATTCTGGGATATAGGGCTGTGTAGAAGGGCCCTTTTACCCACACTGCCATATATTCCAGTTCAAAGTAGATACTGTGGGATTTTATTCAGCTGTGTGGAAGGGGCCTCAGATAACCCAGTTCAAAGCTGAATTATCTGCCTTGATATTCTGGCTTTTATGGCTGTGTGGAAGGCCCCTCAATAGCTCATGTGTGATGAAGGTTCTCCTGGCACCATGAGTTGGCATCCTTTGATATTGGCCAAGGCTCACGCTGCAGGATGGGGATAACCTGTTGAGCCCCAGGTTCCTTTGGTCCTCATCTTCCTGAGATCTGACTGCCTTAGTTTTGATTTGGATTAATTCGATTTCATTTAAATAATGATTTAACTACGTATAACTGAAATTGTGGTCTATGTAGTTTAAGTCAGGGCATTCTGGTTTAATGTTTTTAACTATTGTTTCAGTCCCTAGCAATGCACTTTGCTTGAACATCATTTTTCAAATAGTAGAACATTATTTAATGAATTTTCTTTTCATAAGTGCATCTTACTTTAGAAGATAGGAACAGACTCATGAATTCTTCTGATATTTTTCAGATTAATATTCACTTAATGAAAAAATAGGAATCACTTAAATTTATATCCAGACACATCCTCTTTCCTCAGCTCCATTTCATCTAACCAAATTCTTCATTCACTTGATCTCCTCTGTCTTTGTAGTGGTCTTGAAAGTGTGTGCAATTCATGTACTCTACCTGCACCATAGGGTTGGCCAGGTTATCTTCCATCTCAAACTGCTGTTGGTATGTTCACAGAATGTAATTAGAAGTTGCACAATAACTGTTCACAATGTCATCTTTGACCTGGGCTCTGTTTTTGCAAATAGTTTTTTTTTAATGATGTGCTTTAAATTTTAAAAATTGATAACAGTACAAATGAATATACACACACCAATTACTTTTTATGAAGCCTGGTTTGACAGAATGTGAATAGTAACAATAGCAAGGAGAAACAGCAATATGTACTACTTCAACCCAGATTATTTCAGATCATGGTAAGGATTAGAAGAGGGGAGAGTAAGGAAATCAGCCGTGGTGATGGCAGAGGTAAGGAAAAAGGGTGGAAAATATAGAGGCTCTAGAGTGGCCCCATATCCAAAAAATACATTATTCTCAGAATACATTATGCAGAGGAAGGAAGAGTGTGTAAGCAATGCAAGATGGTGTTACATCATGTAGATGTATGGTAGGTGGCACTTGGCTTTCATTGCTTGATGCAGGATGGAGCAATAGGTTTGTGGTTTCCTACGTGATGAACTGCAACTTCTGTCTGCCCCTCACCAGACTGTCCTGACTAGGGCTCAATAGAATTGCAACCCAGTAAAATCGGGATAGTCCTGTTCCACCCGCTAGCCTACGCTGGAGCAAGGGAAGGATGCAGATGGTGCGGGAAAAAATAAAATTCAATTCTGTATTGTGAAAGATAGCTAATTCTGAATTTATTATTTATTTATTTTGCACATTTCTACCCCGACCTTCTCAACCCCCGAGGGGGGACTCAGGGCGGCTTATGAAAGACACAATTTGATGCCAGCAATACAATAGTAAGATAAATACATATCAGCAACAATTAAAACAATCCAGTTATACAACACAACTAATAAAAACAATGTAATAATCAACGTTCGCCAAGCTCAAAATCTGTACATTCATTCCACATTGTCATAATCCTATCCAATTCTAGTCATTGTCCTTTGTCTGTCTGCCAGATTACCCAAAGGCCTGGTCCCATATCCATGTTTTTAGTTTCCTTCTAAACGAGAGGAATGTTAGGTTTCCACCCCTTTCTGGTCTTTCTCAAAGTGGTTTTATTTTTTAAAGAATTTGCTATGTGCGTGCTTAAATCCAATTCTTTGCTTTGTTCTTTTCAGGGCTCTGTTTACTTATGAAGGTAACAGCAATGACCTGAGAGTGGCTGGGACTGGAGGTAAGTTTTGGAAAGTATAGTACAGTAGTCATGGTTTGAATAAATTACTGCTTTATTTATATATGTTTACTGTATGGATGTTGCAGTAAACAATTTTGCTGCAACATGAGGGGACGGAGGGAAAAGAGCAAGAAAAGCAACCGACCTCTATTTAGGGACCCAGTGCCAAGGGAGAGACAGAAGACATTAGAAAGAAGTGCTCCCATCCCATTATCCCTCTCTTCTTGGAGTAAAAAGGCAGCCCTCTCACCTCGCCTTCTTCCTTTACTTCTTCTTCTTCTTTTTTTTTTTTGCCATTTAGCAACAAACATTTTGGATACTTGAAGCAAGACCGTGTCTACATCAAATTGTAGTATGGGCTTCCTGTAGTCTCTACAAAACTTGCAATAACTGCATAGAGACTGCCAAGCCTCATGAGACTTATAAAATAAGCCACTATTAAAAACATCAGTGTTCGTTCCACTCCTTGCCCCAAATTGCAGGGAGCACAGAGTATTTCCAGCATTGACCTGTGGATAAATTGACCCAGTTTTGAGGTAGCGTGTGTGTCAATTTTTTGGTCATTCCCGCCAACTTACATAGTAATTCTGTGGATGCAAGCAGTCTTTTGCCTTGATTTTCTTAAATAAGAACTCCCTTAAGGATACATAGCATGGGAAAGCTACTTTTGAAACTGAACAGAGGTCCAAATTTCTACTCAGCAGTTTGTGAGCTACGTGGAAATATTGAAAGAAAGCTTTGGAATCTGTACTAATGAACAGCTATGTAATTTGTTCATCAGGTCAGCTTTTCCTAACCTAGCATCCGCTAGGTATAACTCTTATCATTATCATTCAATATCTGCAAGCTGGAGTTGTAGTTCAAAACATCTTCAACGCCTGGATTCAAGAAGTCTGATCTAAGAGTGTTATGTGCTGGTTTAAATTGACTTTATAGGGTAGTTTCATTTTGCTTTTTTTTTTTGTCTTTACTGGTATGGCTGTTTTGATATGATTTTAACAATTGATTTTAAAGTGGATATAACTGATTTTAATGTTTGTGTGTATTTATGGTTCATTTTATGTTCTGGCATTGAATGTTTGCTGTATATATGTTGTGCTCTGCCCTGAATCCCTCTTGGGGTGAGAAGGCAGAATATAAATGCTTTAAATAAATAAATAATAATAAATTCCTCTTGATTGTATTTAGATGGTGGCCTGGAGGAAATGATAGAAGAACTCAATAGTGGGAAAGTGATGTATGCTTTCTGCAGGGTTACAGCTCCCAATTCTGGCTTGCCCAAATATGTGCTCATCAATTGGGTATGTAGATTGCAATTCCATTTAATTTTAGAAATTATTGTTTGCATCCCTCCATATAAAAAAAACCCTATATTGTACCTCTTTCTGAGTAGTACAACACTTTGGACTGGTGTTTCTCAAACTCTGCTCCTTCAGGTGTTTTGGACTTCAGCTCCCACAATTCCTAACAGCTTGGTAAGATGGCTGGGATTTATGGGAGGTGGAGTCCAAAACACTTGGAGGAGCAGAATTTGAGAAACACCATTTTAGACAAAATGCCAGTTTTTGAATAATCCAATAAATTATTCTAGATGCTATATAGCAACATTTCTCAACCTGGGGGTCGGGACCCTTGAGGGGGTCGTGAGGGAGTGTCGGAAGGGTCACCAAAGACCATCAGAAAACACTGATGTATGGAAGGTTTGGCCCAATTCTATCATTGATCGGGTTCAGAATGCTCCTTGATTGTAGGTGAACTATAAATACCAGCAACTACAGCTCCCAAATGTCAAGATCTATTTCCCCCACACTCCACCAGTGTTCACATTTGGGCATTTTGAGTATTTGTGCCAAGTTTGGTCCAGATCCATCATTGTTTGAGTCCACAGTGCTGTCTGGATGTAGGTGAACCACGACTCCCAAACTGAAGGTCAATGTCCACCAGATCCTTCCAGTATTTTCTGTTGGTCATCGGAGTTCTGTGTGCCAAGTTTGGTTCAATTCCATCGTTGGTGGAGTTCAGAATGCTCTGATTGTAGGTAAACAATAAATCCCAGCAACTACAACTCCCAAATAACAAAACGAACCCCCCACCCAAGCCCACCAGTATTCAAATTTCGGCGTGTTGGGTATTTGTGCCAAATTTGATCCAGTGAATGAAAATACATTCTACATATCAGAGATTTCATCATGACTCATAACAGTAGGAAAATCACAGTTATGAAGTAGCAACAAAAATAATGTTATATTTTGGGGTCATCATAACATGAGGAATTGTATTAAGGGGTTGCAGTATTAGGAAGGTTAAGAACCAGTGCTATATAGGGATATTTCTCTGGAAGGTTCCCTAATTCTTGATAATCAATGGATTGGAAAGAACACAAACTCCTAGAATTTAAAACATGCTAGATCCGGTTTAGGAATTGCTGTTGGGAACCCATTGAGGCTTCCTTGGAAATAATCAGTATGTCATTAATGTTTTGCTTTTTGGTTTATTTTCATAAGCCAATCGTAGTTAAATTTCTGAGCTGTTTTGGAAATTGGATTCCAAAGCATGAAAAAGCATTTGTTATGATTTGAGAACTTAAGATGTTTACATCAACATCTTTTTGCTCTTTAGTCCAGAGAGCTGTGCATTCTTTTCGTGCCACTGTTTCTGGCTTTGAGTTGTGAAGCTGGATGTTGTAATGTTAATGGGTAACTACATATAGTTAACATAAACAATAAGTGAGGAAATGCCTTTGGATTCTCATCTCTTTATAAACAATGCCTTTGACATTTCCTCCCCCTATCTTCTCTTTTATGTGTTCATGTTGGCAGCGTTATGTAAATAAAGTAGATAAGATTGAAATGGGTTCTTCAGCTTCTCATGTTTTCCTTTGGCAGTTTGGTGAAGGAGTTAATGATGTGAGAAAGGGAGCCTGTGCCAACCATGTCAGCTCTGTGGCAAACTTCTTGAAGGTATTTAATCACTATTTGCTTCTCCATAACACTTTTCTTTTAACTGAACGCTCTTGCATGTATATGATTCTGCAGTCTCTTTGTAAAGGTCGAGTTCTGTAGAAAGCACATCTGGGATGCTCAAAAGGGATTAATTGCAGCTGAAGATCCATTCAATCACTACTAATCCCCACCTAAAACTCTCCTTGGTTGTGGTTCAAACCGAAATTGGACTGTGGCGCAGCTGGCTGGGAGTCAGCTGCATTAAGATCACTACTGACTGGAAGGTCATGAGTTCGAAGCCAGCCCGGGTCGGAGTGATTGTCCGACCAATTTGTGTAGCTTGCTTTTGACCTTTGCAGCCTGAAAGACAGTTGCATCTGTCAAGTAGGAAATTTAGGTACTGCATATGTGTAGAGACTAATTTAACTAATTTACAATGCCATAAAAATCTCCAGCAAGCCTGAAAAGAATGAGGAAGTAATCAGTGTCACAAATGGACGGTGAAGCAACAGCTCCCCTGGTGGCCAGAATACCCTCATGAAAAAGCTGGAATGTTAAATTGCCTCTGTGTCTGTCTATATATGTTGTGTATCTATGGCATTGAATGTTTGCCATATACACGTACATTGTAATCCACCCTGAGTCCCCTGCGGAGTGAGAAGGGTAGAATATAAATACTGTAAATAAATAATAAATAATACTCCAGAAACCTTGTTTTTGTGGCTATCATTTTTAACCTTTTGTATGCCATTTTAACCTTTTGTGCAGACTGCTAAAACAAAGTTTTGGCAGTTTAAGAAACCTTTTCCCAATTTTTAAAAGGACAGAACTAATTAGAAAATGTTATTTATAACCCAGGAACAAAAATTGTGTTACATAGTGTAATTGTACCTATCTAGAGACATACAGCTTTTTAAATACTTTCCCTCTTCAATTAGGAAATAAGAAGCATTTTACTGCCAACCAATGTTGTGTGTCTATGGCATTGAATGTTTGCCATGTATATGTACATTGTAATCTGCCCTGAGTCCCCTGCGGGGTAAGAAGGGCGGAATATAAATAATGTAAATAAATAAATACATACATTTACAAAATGGAGTTATTTGTAGTCTGTGCTCAGCAGTGGGATTAAAAAAAAGTATTCTGGAAGTAGAAAATAATAGCCATACTTACCTGGCATGCAAGCATACAGAACATATTACCAAATTCTAAATGTTGCAGCGTTTACTCTTGTGTTCTCCTATTTAAAAATTTCGTCATTTCACATTCCTTTAAAAAAATCGTATGATGTGGGAAGTTCTATTTTTAATTCATATTTTTCTTTTCCCCTGTAAGAAAAACTGATGCCATGTCTTACACATGGCCACTCTCTATACTATAATTTGTGGGCTAACTGGCAGTCAGTTTAAATTCTAATTATATCTTCCTAGTTGATATCATTTGTGGACAGTCATTTTTGCAGAATGCAGAAAAAGAAAAATGATAGCATTTAAAAAAAATCTTTATTTTTTGAAAGAAAGAAAAAAAAGGGGGGGAGATCTCCGGGTATGAATTTGGGGAAAAGGGGGATGGAACTTTGGGGAACGGGAGGTAGCGCTATCTAGGGAGGGGAGAAATAGAAAAGGAGAGCCCTATTATTAAAGAAGAAAAAAAGAGGAAAGTAAAGGTAGAAAAAATTGGGAAGCTGGGGTGGAAAGAAAAAAGGTAAAGGGGGAAGGGGGGGGGGAGAAAAGAAAGGGGGGGAGAATAATGAAAAAGTAAAAATCAAAACGAGAAAAAAATTAAAATAAGATAGATAAAAAGTTCTTGATTGTTGACTTCCAAATTTTTCCTGTCAAGGTTATTAAATTCTTTGATATTAATTGTAGTTCTCTCTGTGATCTGGTTTTTGCGTCTTTTCCTTTTATATTCAAAAATCCAATCCGTGGGGTTTTTGGGTTTGCCTTGGTATGTTTTCAAAAAATAAGTTAATTTATCCAGATTCATTATGTCCAATATCTTTGATTTCCACTCTTCTTCCGTTGGAATTTCTTTGGTCTTCCATTTACTAGCATACACAATTCTGGCTGCTGTGATCATATAATTGAATAGGATATCTTCATTTTTGTTTATTTTCATATCTAACATCCCTATTTGGAATTTTATTTTTAAAATTTCTTGTATAATTTCATGTATCCTTTTCCAAAATGTTATAGCAGTTTTGACACACTGCTGAGATGTGCCAGTTCTTTCTCTCTCTCTCTCTCTCTCTCTCTCTCTCCCCCCCCCCCCCCCCCATATAATGGTTTCTCAATCTGCTGTTCTATACAGATATATCTGTGTTCTTTCGTAGCCATTGTTATTAGTGAGTGTTGTTAAATAGGAGAATCTCACCCACAGGTGAAGATGTACTCTTGTCCTCTATTTTTATAAACTGTATCCTTTTTGCCCCCAGGGTGCTCATGTAACGATAAATGCTCGAGCTGATGAGGATGTGGAGCCGGAAGCCATCATTGAGAAAGTGGCTAAAGCTTCAGGAGCAAACTACAACTTTCACAAAGAAGGCAGCAAGTTCCAGGATGCTGGCCCTCAGGCACCAGTAGTGAGTTCGTCTGGGCTCTTGCTAGCTTCATTTTGTGATATTGAAGATTAAATATCCAGTAGGGAAATAGCTAGTGGAGCTGCTGGAGTGTGGATCCCATTTAATAATGTATTTGCAAGTATTGTGTCTTACCTGCTTCTCATGTAACTATTGTGGTCTGTTAGGTACAAAGAGACTGGCTGAACTCCAAAGGTTAATATCTGATTGACATGGTAAAAACTGCAAATATATGTAAGACTAATAGCCAACATGACATATTTATGGTATTTCCTGAATTGCAAAAAAAGTTGCATTTTGAGATAGTCCCTGGCATTCACAAAACTTTAGCATGATGAACTTTAGCATGATGAACATGTCTTGATACAGCAGTGGGTGGCCTTTTCCTGTTTCCTGGAAGAAACTGCTGTAGAAAAAAAAAGATGGTGAAAGCAATTTTAGAAAGAGTAATGTTAAAATTAGAATTTGGCAGAAAGTGAGAAGAGGAAACCATTTAGTATCTGCATTGCAGAGAGAGAGTTCTCTATAGAGTTTTCACAAAGCAGAAGTGGGAAATCCAATCTTTTGTTTCAATCTTTCTGGTTGGACCCAGTATAAACAAACAATAATTCCTGACTTTGTTTAGAGTCTTTTTCCTCTCCCCGCCCTACCACATACCATTGTGGCTGCCTGCATTTTTTAAAAGGGTTGTGGGCATCCTTTTATGGACACACTAGCTGTACCCGCCACGCATTGCCGTGGCCAACCTTCCCTTCCTCTTCCTCTCAATTATTTCTGTCCTTCCCTTTTTTCTTTCCTTCTCTCCTTCCTTCCTCCTCATTCCCTTCCTCCCCTCCCCCCAATTTCTTTCCCTTCCTCTTTCTTCCCTTTCTTCCTTCTCTACCTATTCTTGGACTGCAACTCTCAGCAGTCCTCCTGATCGATCTATCTACCTTCCCATCTAAATCTATCTAATCTGGGAGTTGCAGTCCAGGAATAGGAAATTGGAAATATGCAGGGATTGGGATGCTCTCAAAGAAATCCAAGGAGAAGAAAGCTTTATGCTTGGAAGCAGTGCATTTGGATCATCCTCCTCTCCTAAAGGACCTAGTCTAGGGGATGCTGGGAGCTGTAGTCCGGAAGAGAGAGAGGATTTTCTATTGTGTGTTTTGATTGCCGCGGGAGTCATTTTTGCGCATGCGCTGTAGCATCTTTTAGCTTTTTTGGCCTTTTAAAGTCCCTTCTGCTGTGTTTTTCAGTGTTTTTATGAGTGATGGTCATTCGTTGGCCTGATAAGGTGTATTGTATCCAAATTTGGTGTCCTGTTCGTCCAGTGGTTTTTGAGTTATGTTAATCCCACAAACGAACATTACATTTTTATTTATATAAGATAACATACACATATGTTATGGCTGCATATAGCATTTTTAGCACTGCAGGTGTTTGTGTTTCTTTCCTTTTTCTGCAGCACCCAACCCACCCCCAAATTATCAAACAGCTTTTGGAGATCCCAGCACAACCATTCTCTGTTTTGAAGGCAGGATTGCAGAACATCTCCTGCTCATTAAATGCAAAATGATGACATCTGCACTGAGATCCTATAGTATCCTCCAAGGTCTTAGAGCAGCTTTTACCATTTTTTGTCACACTGTGGGAACACAGGCAGATGCTTCCGCCAGGGTGGGGGTTTCAATGGCTGCATTCAATATGTTTGGGAGTATATAGCTTATCCTATCAGATGTCTTACCAAGTCACCTTATCTGTCTCCTGAGAAATCTGTATAACGACCAAGTAGCAACAGTAAGAACTGCCCATGAACAACAGACTGGTTCAAGATTGGGAAAGGAGTACTGCAAGGCTGTATACTCTTACCTGACCTATTCAACTTGTACGCATAACACATCATGCAACGCACAGGGCTTGAAGAATCCCAAGGCTGTAGTTAAAATTGCTGGAAGAAACATTAACGACCTTAGATATGCAGATGATACCACTTTGATGGCTGAAAGTGAGGAGGAGCTGAGGAGCCTTCTAACGAAGGTGAAGGAAGAAAGCGCAAAAGCTGGGTTGTGGCTAAACATCCAAAAAACCAAGATAATGGCAACCAGACTGATAGATAACTGGCAAATAGTGGGAGAAAACATGGAGGCAGTGACAGACTTTGTATTTCTAGGTGCAAAGATTACTGCAGATGTGGACTGCAGCCAAGAAATCAGGAGATGATTACTTCTTGGGAGGAGAGCAATGGCCAGTCTTGATAAAATAGTGTAGAGACATCACACTGGCAACAAAGATCCGCATAGTTAAAGCAATGGTATTTCCTAAAGTAACCTATGGATGCAAGAGCTGAACCATAAGGAAGGCCGACCAAAGGAAGATAGGTGCCTTTGAACTGTAGTGCTGGAGGAAAATTCACCAGAATGCCTTGAACTGCGAGAAGATCCAACCAGTCCATACTTAGGAAATAAAGCCCGACTGCTCATTGGAGGGAAGGAGATTAGAGGCAAAGATGAAGTACTTTGGCCACATAACGAAAAGACAGGAAAGTCTGGAGAAGAGAATGGTGCTGGGGAAAATGGAAGGAAAAAGGAAGAGGGGCCGACCAAGGACAAGATGGATGGATGGCATCCTTGAAATGACTTGGCTTGACCTTGAAGGAGCTGGGGGTGGTGAAGGTCGACAGGGAGCTCTGGCGTGGGCTGGTCCAAGAGGTCATGAAGAGTCAGAAAGGACTGAACGAATAAACAACAAAAGCAGATGTCTGTATAACTTTCCCCCTATGTTACACTGAGCCATATAACATTGCAGCCATGTTTGTATGGTATCTTCATTTTTTAAAAAAGAAAAAAAATTAATTCTAGAAAGGTCTTCTTGGTGCAAATATTTCATTTCTCCTTTTCCTGTTATATAAAGTCTTTACCGCATGAGATCTTTCTCTGTCTGCTCCTTTAGTAACCTCTCCCCATCATTTCTCAACAGTTCAGTTCAGTTCTATTACACATTCACAACTAATTCAGCATTTTGCCAACATGACATCCAAAGTCAGGTTTCGGTTACATTTCAGAAAATCTTAGCCTCAGTGGTGTACCAATTTTCCCATAGAGCAAGTTAACTATTCTAAGTGTGTAATTTTGCAGGCTCATCCTTTAGGGCACGGCTAATTAAACTGTGGGTCCCAACCCCAATTGTGGGGTCACAAAACATTTGGCAACAGTAGAAGTTTTCTGAATGCCACCTAGATATTTACACAAATCTATTGGCAATAACAGGCAGCAATTACAGTGGAATCCACAAAAAATGCTTCAGCTGTATTTCATAAAGTAAGAAAAATTGGCCTCTTTAGTAAGACTTGCAAATGCTGATTTATTATCAGTAAGTGATTGATTTTCTATTTAATTTATATACATATGTAGTGTAAAATTTCTCAGGCGGAAGGAAAGGGGTCTTGAGTCGAAAAAGTTTAAGAAGCCCTGCCTTAGGGCATGATCCGATCCTTAAAACATTTGGGCTGATTAGTAAGTTGTCTTGTGCCTTTCAGTGCAAGATTTACCTGCAAACCTGGCCATTATAAAGTAATTCCACACATCATTCCAATTAATTGTTTGTTTAATTGGAAAAAAATCAGAACGGTCTTAATTAAAATCGCCTCGGTCATGATTTGTATGATTTTTTTCAAAAAGTATTTTATTTTATCAAGGTGATTCTAAAAGTATGTAGGGCTTTCTAAGAAATTTGGTCTGTTCCCAGCTTGTTGACATTTTATTTAGCTACCGATAGCAATGAAACCATGGGTTCTTTTTAAGTTGTGTGCTTCTCTTGCACAACAGGGCTCAGTCTACCAGAAAACTAATGCCATGTCCGAGATCAAAAGAGTCAGCAAAGATAGCTTCTGGGCCAAAGCAGAGGTATGTTCCATGTGATCAAGTTGCATGGGTTTTTCTGCATGTTATGTTTACCGTTCACACTTGTTTTGCTTTGTCTTAAATCATGCAGAGAAAATAAATAGTATTGTTAAGACAATAAGAAAGTCAGTTTGTGTTTATGAGTGAGAAGTTTGTTTTTATTTTTTTAAGTTAGATACACAAAGCTTGTGAAGAGTAGTTCTCCATTACCTAAAGGAATTGAATTTATTTATTTTATTTATTTACTATATTTATATACTGCCCCTCTCAGCCCAGAGGTGACTAGGGGCGGTTCACAAATTGGCAACAATTCAATGCCTCAACAATTATAACAAGTAAAAACAATAAAGAAATTCTGATAAAAACAATAACATATGATATAAAAATATAAAAACCATACAAAGCCTTAAAACATTGTCATGAGCATCTCCATGGAGCATCCCCATGGAGAAGTCTATCAACATGGGAACCCATTCCCCATATCACTCACTTGTGCCCGGCTCTGTTGTCAGGTGGTAACTATGGGCACCAAACTCTGGCCTTGTGTTCTGGCAAGGCTCTGCCCAACCGTTGGCCATCCCCAGCATCACGCCAGGGCAAAGGATGGCAAAGATGGTCTCCTCCTCATTGACTTCGAGCATCCTTAACTATCTGCTTATTCTTGTGTTTGTCTGTGTTTGCAGTTTCAAGCATTTCAAAACTCAAGGTAGCATAAACTATTTGGTTTCTTCCAGATATGTCAGATTAGGGCTTCAACAGTCCAGGATCATTGAACACACAGGTTAGAACTGAAAAGATTTGTAGGCCTTAGCATCCAAAAAGCACATTTTTTGAGTCTGTGTTTTTTTTTTTTATATAAATACACATACATGGATTATTTTGATAATAAAGATATTGCTGCTAGTTTTTTGGTTTGTGTGTGTGTGTGTGTGTGTGTGTGTTAGGAGCTACTTGAAAAACTGCAAGTCGCTTCTGGTGTGAGAGAATTGACCATCTGCAAGGATGTTGCCCAGGGGATGCCAGGATGTTTCACCATCCAGTGGGAGGCGTCTCTCATGTCCCTGCATAGGGAGCTTGCGCTGACAGATGGGAGCTCACCCAGCTCCCCAGATTCAAACTGCCAACCTTTTGGGTCAGCAGTCCTTCTGGCACAAGAGTTTAACCCATTGCACTACCGGGGGCATGACTTGTATTTTGAATTCAATATAGAAATAATGAGCATTTATTGTGGTACACTATAGCTTGTACTTCAGAGTTGCATGTTTGTACTTCAGAACTGTTTCACTTGTTCTTTCAGAAAGATGAAGAAAACCGAAGACTAGAAGAAAAAAGGAAAGCAGAA
Organism: Anolis sagrei; assembly: GCF_037176765.1. Classification (NCBI taxonomy): domain Eukaryota; kingdom Metazoa; phylum Chordata; class Lepidosauria; order Squamata; family Anolidae; genus Anolis; species Anolis sagrei. The sequence continues at coordinate 16,149,926 of NC_090027.1, read as the reverse complement.
CAGGAGCACAAGCGCCTGGAAAAAGAACGCCGTGAGCGGGAATTGCAGGAAGCAACTTTACGGGAACAAAGATTTAAGGCGCGGGCCAGTGAGATTGATGCTCAAAAGTGAGTAGATTTAAAGTTCACATTCCTGAGTGACTTCTAGAGAAGCATTGGATGCATTCATTTTATGCAACCTGAAAATTAGATCACATGTATTCTAGACTCTCCATTGGTAGAACTCTCAACCTTCCAGTTTAAGGTTCTAATTTAAGTTTTTTGTGGCTAATTTTCCTGTAAAATGACTTTGTTTATCCATACTACTACTGTCTTTCTTAGTCTCCCCAAAACCACACAGGATGCCCGAAATAATAATAATAATCATCATCATCATCATCATCATAAAACTTTATTTATAGGCCGCCCTCTCTCCCCAAGGGGATTCAGGGCAGTTTACATGCAAAAAAAGGCAAACATTCAATGCCCAAACTCAAATACAAACATTTTAAAATAAACAGGCTAATACAAAAATAATAACCATAAACTTGTGACAAAAGAGAAATTAACACCAAAATGAGGACCAAATATGTATAATCGAATAAACCTAATTATACTAATAACAAATTAACCATTTAAACATAAAGTCTAGAAAAGGCGTTTAAAATACATTAAATCAGGTTGTTCTTCTCATGTACTATAGCAACAGTGGAATATAGATAGGTTAGCCAGCATCTGTAATGAGGCATATATGCAGTCTCCAAACCCAAGTATATAGATTATGTTTTTGTTTTGTTGGTCTTTGTACTTTTCCTTTGAGAACTGTTGTTAAAAATTTGTAGGAAGTTAGTGTGGGCTATTTCACTGACATTTCTACCACTGAGCTTTCTTATGTCTATAAAAGTATATTAGTATGTACACCTAGTTACTTGAAGTATGTCTGGAAGTCTTCTCAGGCATCATTATATTGGTAGATAAGATAAATATTGTGAAATATAGGACTGCTCTATACAAGGCTGTGAAACTGAACTAAGAGTGGTTGCATATCTTAATCTAACAAAAGCCATATATTTTGCCATGTTCTGTTTGGAATACTGCTATACAAAGGGGGACTATTGCTTCAATAGATGAGCTATGGTCCCCTGGTAGTGCAGTGGATTAAACCGCTGAGCTGCTGGACATGCTGACCGAAAGGTAGGCGGTTCAAATCCGGGGGGCGGGGTGAGCTCACGCTGTTAGGCCCAACTTCAGCCAACATAGCAGTTCGAAAACATGCAAGTGTGAGTAGATCAATACGTACTGCTTCTGCGGGAAGGTAATGGCTCTCTGTGCAGTCTTGCTGGCCACATGTCAAGGGAAAACCTTTACTAATACTTATTTAATAATAAATATATATTATTACTAACATTTAATTACATTTATAACATATTATTACTTCACGTTCCAATAAGCTTTTCAAGAGCTTGTTATAATACCTGTTAAGATAAAGATAGTTAGTGTCCATGTTTGCTTGCTTATGAGTGACCTTTAATAATAATAATAATAATGATAATAATAATTAAATATTATTAAATAATATTAATATTCAATACTATTAATATTTAATAATAATAATATATTTAATAATATTAATATTTACAGCGCTCCATGCATGCCGGCCACACGACCTTGAAAGTGTCTACGGACAATGCCGGCTCTTTGGCTTAGAAATGGTGATGAGCACGCACACACACACACACACACCAGATTCGGACACGCTTAGACTTACTGTCAGGGGAAATCTTTACCTTTTCTTTAGATGAGCTATATGGCACATCTGTTGGGAACAACTGGGAGGTTATCAATCTTTTTCAGTTGTGATTGTTAGTAGCAGAGTAGCATGGTATCATCCAAACAACTTGGGCCACCTTTGGAATGGATGAACAAATATTTTGTACTTCAATCAAGACAAGTTCTATACAAGGAAGTTTTCTACTTAGTGTGCCTCTCACCAAAATTAGTTTACAGTAGACCTTGTTGCCTATCTCCTGTTGTTCCTCTTATCTACTGTACAAGTGAGAGATTTTAGTTCCCATGTTACCCAAAGCTGTTTATAGAGTAATTTGCTTACAGAAATGTCAACTCACCACAAGCAGTTCTACATCCTCTTTTTTGTTGCAGCAGTTTCTGTTTCTATTGGAATAGTTATATATTCCAGTTATACAAAGTAAGATGATGAATTCTAGGTCAAAACAATATTGACAAAGGAATAGAACTGTGAGCTTGGACACTTGTTTTCCTGCTCACAGTAGGATTCAGCTGAGAGTTAAATATAATACAAGCACATAAATCTTTGCCTGCAAAAGCATACACTCCCAGAAACTCAGATAAACTTTAAAATCTCTTCAAAACCGTTTAGGGTTAGATTTAAATTAAGAGAGTGACTTATTCTGGGCTATCCAGTGAATGTCATGATTGAAAGGGAACCTGGAATTCTGTTGTTGAGCCATGTAGGAATCCAGTCAATCGATATCAACTTGCTAGCTGAAACTTTCATATGAAATCGCAAAAAAAAAAAAAAAAAAAAAAAAGCCGGGACTTCAGATATTTTGCCACAAAGGACTTCCTGCTGTTCTCCCATGAATTTATTTATTATTTACTAGCTGTACCCGTCACGTGTTGCTGTGGCCAACCTTCCCTCCTTCTTTCTTTCCTTTCTTTCTCTCCCTCCTTCCTTCTTTCCCTCCCTCCCTCCCTCCCTCCCTCCCTCCTTCCTTTTTTTTCTTTCATTCTCTCCTTCTTTCTCTTCCTCTGTATTTTAACTCATTAATATATGATGTTTTTAGTTGTACTATTAGCATTGAATCCTTGCTGTAAGCCGGTCTGAATCCCTCTACGGAGGTTGAGAAGATTGGGATATAAAACTTTGAAATAATAATAATAATAATCTTCTCTTCCTTCCCCCCCCCCTTTTCTTCCTCTTTCTCCCCATTCTTCCTTCTCTACCTATTCTTGGACTGCAACTCCCAGCAGTCCTCCTGATCAATCTATCTCTGTCTAATCTATCTATCTTATCTATCTGGAGGATTGCTGGGAGTTGCAGTTCAGGAATAGGAAATTGGAAATATGCAGGGATTTGGATGCTCTCAAAGAAATCCAAGGAGAAGAAAGCTTGCAGCTTGGAAGCAATGCATTTTGATCCTAAAGGGCCTGGTCTAGGGGATGCTGGGAGCTGTAGTCCGGAAGAGAGAGTGGATATGCTATTGTGTGTTTTGTTTGCCAGGAGGAATAATTTTTCACATGCGCTGTATCATCTTTTTGCTTTTTTGACTTTTAAGTCACTTCCGTTGTGTTTTTCTGTGTTTTTATGAGTGATGGTCACTCGTTGGCCTGATAGGTGTCTTGTGTCCAAATTTGTGTCAATTCGTCCAGTTTTTTTTAGTTATCTTAATCCGATAAACAAACATTACATTTTTATTTATATAGATTTACAGTAATTATATTCCACCCATCTCACGCCAAATGGTTGGGTGTTCAGTCTGATTCGGCTTCGAACTTGCCACCTTCCGGTCGGCAGTGATTTATTACTGCTGGCAATTAACCAGCTGTGTTCCAGCCCGGCTTCTTAAACCTCCTGCTGGTGCATTCATTTCTCTGCCGTTTCTGCCTGATTCTGAGCCTCGAGTTTCCCTGTTTTCTGGTTTATCTGAGTTAGTTCCCCATTTAGCTTTTCCATAGACTTGCATCTCTTTCATTCCAGAGGGTTCTGTCATATATTTTAAATGAGGGATATTTTATATGGTTGTATGTTAAAAATATATTTCTCAGCCTTTTGATCGAATTGGTTCTGAAAGATCTTACAACTGTTCTTAATAACACAAGAATACAAAAAATATAGAACAATTAAAGCGCTTCAAAATGACAGTAGTTCAGCATCGCGCAATCTATATATTTAAAAATGTAATGTTTGTTTGTGGGAGAAACGTAACTCAGAAACCACTGGATGGATTGACATGAAATTTCGACACAATACACCTAATAGTCCAATGAGTGTCCATCACCCTAAAAACCCACAAAAACCAGCAGAACGAACTTTAAAACCCCCAAAATAAACCATATATGCATATACACATACATTCATATACATATACACATGCACACATACATACACACATATATACACAAGCACACACAAATATACACACATATATACACATACATACATATACACCTACACGCATATACATATACACATACATACACAGATATATATGCATATACACAAGCGCACATATATACACAATATACATATACACATATAAACCGAAATACACAAATATATACACACATATAAATACACACACACACATATGTATACACTCACATAAAGACATGTATACACACACAAAACATATTCTCACACTGGGCCACAGCAACACATGGCAGGGGACGGCTAGTAAACACTAAAGAAGAAAATCACACTGTTCAGAAAATGGAGACCCCAAATAACACTCTTTCTCTGCTTTGATGATAAGTCATGACAAGCTGAGCTTGCTCCACAACACGCCCAAATATCCTGCTAAGTGACACTAGAAGTAATTGCCTCTAGGTCTGGAGATTATGCTAGACGCCATGGGAGACATGTTGGGTCTTGTATTTTTGGCAACTGACTGTAGTGAATCCAGGGGAATTCACCACATATACCTGAAGTAAGACACCCACATTAAATTAGATCTGCTGCTCTAGATGCTTGTGACACTTTTGCATCGGTTTCATAATAACAGAAAGCAGCTCTTTCTTGTCCTTTCATTCGAAAAGATGAGGAAGCTGCATGTTTAAGCTTGCAGTTTTTTAAACTTAATTTCATGTCTTGCATTTGCAATTCCAAAGGACACCTTATGAATTACAACCAGGGAAGAGCAATAAAATACCAGCGTTAAAATCATGTATAATACATAAGAAGAGCAATAAATAAATGCATGAAGTACACATTGTGACTGGATTTCAAAAATGATGCAAATGAATTTTTCAGTTATATTAATGGGTTGATGACAGAGTGAAGTGTAGAATGGAAAAAGCTGGAAATATGTGGTATCTATACCAAGTATAGCAGGACTCCCTGATGGCAAAGTGAGTTAAACTGAGCTGCTGAACTTGTTGACCGAAAGGTTGACGGTTCGAATCCAGGGAACGGGGTGAGCTCCCACTGTTAGCACCAGCTTCTGCCAACCTAGCAGTGCAAAAACATGCAAATGTGAGTAGATCAATACGTGGGAAGGTAACAGCACTCCATAGAGTCATGCTGGCCATATGACCTTGGAGGCATCTATGGACAGCGCCGGCTCTTTGGCTTAGAAATGGAGATTAACACCACCCCCCAGAGTCGGACACGATTAGACTTAGTGTCAAGGGAAAACCTTTTTTTATAGTAAGTTAAGTACAGCAGGGCTATATAATAATGCAATATAAATTTCTGATAGAAGCAATAAAACACATGTTTTCTCTGTTACATTACAAGAACCTCCTGAATAATTGCTTATAATGTAAAATAGAAAGCTTATGTTTTATTGGGTTGTTGTAGGTTTTTTCGGGCTATATGGCCATGTTCTAGAGGCATTTTCTCCTGACATTTCGCCTGCACCTATGGCAAGCATCCTCAGAGGTAGACCTCACTACCATGAAAGCCTTCAACAATACATTATGTTTTATTGTCACAGGAAATTTATTGGAGAATAAGGAAGACAAAAGAAATTCATCTAAACTATTTTAGTAGGGCCCCTAAAGGCTAGCTCTCACGTGTGGGTGTAAGCAAGCATCATTTATTGGGTTGGGGCCCCCATGGATGTTCTCTTCTCACACAAAGGCAATAACATTGTGAAAGTTGGGCTCCTATGGACATAGTTTCTGTTTAATCATGGTTATATATTTTAAATTTTCAGGAAATTCCAGCAACAACAGGAAACGGAATCAAGGAACAAAGATAAACAACAATGGGTAAGAGGTCTGAAATTGTCACCTTTTTCCTGTTCTTTGTACTCTCTGACTCATAAAAATGGGATTATCATGCCTCTGCCTAGTGTGTCATTCAGAACCTTGTAGAGCAATGGTTCTCAACCTGTGGGTCCCTGGATGTTTTGGCCTTCAACTTCCAGAAATCTTAACACTGGTAAACTGACTGGGATTTCTGGGAGTTTTAGGCCAAAACATCAGGAGACCCACAGGTTGAGAACCACTGTTCAAAAGTTTTGGCTGTAGCCCCCCACCCACCCATGCATCTGTAGGTACCATATATTAAGCGTATCCAACCTAAATTACCCAATTCCTTTTTGTGTACCACTGCAGCATTATCAATAGGAACTGTTCGGTTTCCTATTTGTTCTTTGGATTCATCAGGCATGGGCAAACTTTGGCCCTTTTTCCAAGTGTTTCTGACTTCAAATTCCACAATTCCTAACACCCTACCAGATGTTAGGAATTGTGGGAGTTGAAGTCAGAAGCACCAGGAGGGCCCGAGTTTGCACATGTGTGAACTAGAAGCTTATGTCACTCTCTAAAAGGGTCCAAATGGGCAATTTCACAGATGTCCATTACAGAAATGGAACATGTCCTTTCCATGAATATATTTTGTCATTAAGACTTAGGAGAGAATCTGCCTTGCTTGCAGAAATGATGTGGAACCAATTGAAACTGCATCCTAAGATTTGGAGGCATAGTGTGGAGATTGCTTAGTTCAATAGTGAAACTACTTTTTTATTAAAAAAAAAAGGTTTCATTTTATTTTGAGAATAAAAGAAGTGGGGGGAAAGGGGGTAGAGTTTGTTTTCCAAGTAAAGTGGGGGAACAATCTTGTGAGTGAAAAGTAGGAAAATACAACAAAAAAAGAATCTTAGAATAGAAAAAGATTTACCCCTGTACAGTCCGTTCTTAATTCTGCCACCAATTATACAGGTGTGGATGACTATGGATGTAATTAATCTCAGGCCTCAATTGTGTATTAGAATTTATTATTAGGGAGGCCAATTATTATTTATAAATTAAGGTAACTGCCACCAACGTGAGGCATTGGAGGTACCACCAATGAGATTTGGCTCCACAGACGCAGATTAATGGAGATGAGACGGTCTTCAACAAAAGTTAACAAGTTTATTATGTACAAAGCGTATGGTTGCAGGCTGTTAAATAACTTTGAATAACTTATAGAACTTTGAATATAACTTGGTTTGTCATACAGTCCACTCTTCTAGATGACACAACTCGTGATTAACGTTTACTGAGGTGAAGCACTTTAATAAACAATGTTTCCTAATGTGAATAGCCTTCCAATTTGATCTTTTCTTGATCAAATCCCTGATCTCTAGTCCTTCCCTGACTAGTGATCTAAACGAGCTTCCTTTAGTCTACTTTAACTAAAGAAACTGGCTAGGTTTCTCCCTTCAGCCTTCCTAGACTGAAAAACCTTCAGCTATTCACACACACTGCTCTCCCAGGCTTTTCAAGCCTCTACTCTCAACAAACTCTCAACTCTCCACTCTCAACTGCCAACTCCGACTGCCTCTTTTCCCAAAGACGCACAAAACATTGTCTACTTGGCTCCACCCACTTCTCACTCTCCTGCCTGGTCTCCTTGGCAACCTCACTGTGGATACAACCAGTTAAGTCTAGTTTCAGCTACTGTTACCAACACAAATATATTCTAACAGTTAAACATATACATAGTATCAATGACTTCTGCACAACCCCATACTACAAACCCAGAAAAATTAAAAGGAAAAAAAGAATTGTTATAAAAATTGTGACTTCCATCTAATCCTTAGCATTTTTGAACATTGACAGTCAGTAATCTTCTGTGTTTAATATAATAAGAAAAAACCCCAAGAAAATTATTTTTAAAAATAGCTTAAGCATTGACTGCATTTATGTCCTTTCTTATAAACGTTCTTTTAATAATTATTTCATTTTCTCCTTTCATTGTATTCTTCTACTTGTGACCAGTTTGTTTGTTTAATCGGATTACTAGTTTCTCTTTAATAAAAAATGTTAATTTGTCCATGTCCTTTATCTCTCTTAATTTATTTATCCATTGATCTAAATCTGGTATTTCCCTCTGTTTCCACATTTTTGCAAAAATAATCCTAGTGGCAGTCAACAGGTACATTTATTTATTTATTTATTTATTTATTACTTGCACTTATTTACCGCCACTCTCAGCCCAGGGGGCGACTCGTGGCGGTGAACAACAACATAGAAAAGACAATTTACAGTAATCAGAACAATACATAACATGCTACTACTACTTGACATATACTTATACTAAAAATCCGCTTCGTCATATCATGGGTCATAGTCAGTCTCATAGTCGTGGTCCATTCCGGTCATCATTGCCAAGATATAGCACTCAGTTAAAGGCCAACTCGAAGAGCCATGTTTTCAGGCTCTTACAAAAGGCCATAAGGGAGGGCGCCTGTCTAACTTCAGCAGGGAGGGCGTTCCACAGCCGGGGGGCCACCACCGAGAAGGCCCGCTCTCTCGTCCCCGCCAGGCATGCCTGTGAGGCAGACGGGATCGAGAGAAGGGCCTCCCCGGATGATCTCAAGGTCCTCGTGGGCTCGTAGGCCAAGATGCGGTCTGCAAGGTATTTTGGGCCGGAACCGTTTAGGGCTTTGTAGGATAGTACCAGCACCTTAAATTGGGCCCGGTAGCAAATCGGCAGCCAGTGGAGCTGGGACAGCAGGGGCGTTGTGTGCTCCCTACGCCCTGCTCCTGTTAACAACATGGCTGCCGCGCGCTGGACTAGCTGGAGCTTCCGGGCCGTTTTCAAGGGCAGCCCCACGTAGAGAGCGTTGCAGTAGTCGAGGCGGGATGTGACCAAAGCGTGTACCACCGTGGCCAAGTCAGACTTCCCAAGATACGGGCGCAGCTGGCGCACGAGCCTGAGCTGTGCAAATGCTCCCCTGGTCACCGCTGAAACCTGGGGATCCAGGCTCAGCGACGAGTCCAGGGTCACACCCAAGCTGCGAACCTGAGCCTTCAAGGGGAGTGCGACCCCGTCCAGCACAGGCTGTAACCCTATACCCTGTTCGGCCTTGCGACTGACCAGGAGTACCTCTGTCTTGTCTGGATTTAATTTCAGTTTGTTCGCCCTCATCCAGACCATTACAGCGGCCAGGCACCGGTTCAGGACTTCGACGGCCTCCTTAGTAGCAGGTGGGAAGGAGTGACAGAGTTGGACATCATCTGCGTACAGATGACACCGCACCCCGAAACTCCGGATGATCTCACCCAGCGGCTTCATGTAGATGTTAAACAGCATGGGGGACAGGATGGAGCCCTGAGGAACCCCACAGGTCAAAGGCTGTGGTGTTGAACAGGAGTCCCCCAATAACACCTTCTGGGTACGGCCCTCCAGAAATGACCGGAGCCACTGCAAAGCAGTGCCCCCGAGACCCATCTCTGCAAGGCGCCCCAGAAGAATACCGTGGTCGACGGTATCGAAGGCCGCTGAGAGGTCCAGGAGCACCAACAGGGACACACTCCCCCTGTCTAGCTCCCGGCGCAGATCATCGACTAAGGCGACCAAGACCGTCTCGGTACCATGTCCCGGTCTGAAACCAGACTGTGCTGGATCCAGATAATCCGTGTCTCTCAAGAATACCTGGAGTTGTGAGGCCACCACGCTTTCCATGACTTTGCCCAAGTAGGGAAGATTGGAAACAGGCCGAAAGTTTTCGAATTTGGTGGGGTCCAGTGATGGCTTCTTCAACAGCGGCTTTATAATAGCCTGTTTTAGGCTCGCTGGAATCTTGCCTTCCCGAAGGGAGGCATTCACCTCCACCGTTACCCACTCGGCCAATCCCCCTCTGGCCTCCTTCAGAAGCCAGGATGGGCAGGGGTCTAGGATGGACGTGGTGGGCCTCATTCCTCCAAGTATCTTGTCCACATCCTCGGGCTTCACAAACTGAAAAGAATCCAACAAAATAGGACAAGCAGGTGCTTGTGTCACATCCACAGAGACTGCACTTAATGTGGCGTCCAGCTCAGAGCGGATCAAAGCGACTTTGTCTGCAAAGAACCGAGCAAATGCTTCACAGCGCGTGACCGAATTGTCAGGGCTCCCACCTGAGGTAGGGGGAGTTAAAAGACCTCTGACAATCCGAAACAGCTCCGCCGGACGGTTCTTTGCAGACGCAATAGTAGCCGCAAAGAAAGTTTTCTTTGCGGCTTTTATTGCCGCGGCATATGCCCTTAGAAAGGACACAAACCGTGTTCGATTTGGCTCGCTTGGGTCCGAGCGCCACACGCTCTCTAGTACCCTCTTCCTTCGCTTCATCGCTGCCAGCTCCTCAGTGAACCAAGGGGCTGGTTTAGCTCGGTTACTCGAGAGGGGACGTTCCGGAGCGATCCTGTCAATTGCCCTGGTCATCTCCCCATTCCAGAGAGCGACCAAGGCCTCGACATGGTCACCTACCGAGGTGGCGGGAAAATCCCCAAGAGCCGTCAGGAATCCATTCGGATCCATAAGCCTCCTGGGGCGGACCTTCTTAATGGGTCCTCCACCTCTGCAGAGGTTAGGGGGCGCAGTGAGCCTAAATCTGATCAAGAAGTGGTCGGTCCATGGCAACGGAGAGATAGACAGCTCCTCCACACCGCCACCCTGCTCCCATCCCTGGCAGAAGACCAAGTCCAATGTGTGTCCAGCACAGTGGGTGGGGCCAGTTATCCGTTGGGACAGCCCCATGGTTGCCATGGCGGACATGAAGTCCTGAGCCGCTCCTGTGAGGGTTGCCTCGGCATGGATGTTGAAGTCCCCCAGCACAAGGAGCTGTTGGGACTCCACCGCCAGGCTCGAGACCACCCCCGCTAGCTCAGGTAGGGAGACTGTAGTGCAGCGAGGTGGACGGTACACTAGCAGAATCCCTATTCTGTCCCGGTCACCCACCCTCAGGTGGACGCATTCAAAATTTGTGGTCTGCGGGATGGGGCTCCTGGTCAGATGGATGGAATCTCTATAGACCACTGCGACCCCGCCTCCCCGTCCTCCGGCTCTTGGTTGGTGTTGCACGGAGAAACCTGGAGGGCAAAGCTGGGAGAGATTTACGCCCCCAGCTTCATCCAACCAGGTCTCCGTGATGCACGCCAGATCTGCCCGCTCCTCCAGGATTAAATCCTGGATCCAGGTCGTTTTTCCGTTGACAGATCTGGCGTTCAACAACACCACCTTCAAGCCGGAGGGTCCGCTCACCTGGTTACACCAATTTACCTTAGGAGACCGATTGGGGGTTGTTAATATGGATAAGCGTTCCGAATTAGGCCGAATTTGAGGTCTCCTTTTTCCGCATCTCCTCCTTCCCACCACGACCTCTATGGGGGCCCCTCGGCTAGTGGAAGACCTCCCCCCCTCCATGCCGCCATCCATAGTCAAGAAATTGCTTTCTACTTTGCTCGTTGTTAGATTTTTTGGTTCTTGCCAACATCCTCTCTCCCCCTCCCCCTCCCTCCCTATCCCATTTTCGTTCGCAGGCTCCAACCCACCTCCTTTTTTGCCCCCTCCGCTACACAGAAGTAACAGGGACAGTACATAAATGGGGATGGGGAACCACATGGATAGCAGCAATACAGATGGTGGTGGTGTTCCAGCCACACCAATGGGCTAGATCTTAAAGTGCAAGTTTTTAAATGCAGCCCTGTCTATAGTAGTATTTAATCAACAGCAGACACTACGTGCTATCGGGCACAATCATAAAGTGCTAGGTCTAAAGTGCTCTATTCGACAATAATTAAAGTGCGGCACGGAGGGATGGGGAAGGGGCGAAAGTGCTGGTGCAATCTAGCAGCAGGCGGCAGGCGCCTAAAGTGCTCTATTATGTTCTCACCATATTGGTACAAATGACAACCAGGAATATACTAAGTTGGTAGTATATATTACCCTCCAATGGGGATGAAAGTGATGGCAAATTAGTTAACTATTGATATGATCCCCGGTGGAATCTTTAGACGGTTGGTATACAAGCGGATGGGGCTTCCGGAGGTGACAACTCAGCGGTGGGCAGCACAGATGGTCAATCAAACTCTCATTCAGTATGTATCAATATAGGGGCTGGCTTAAAGGTCTATTAAGGCTAGCACCAAAGGTCTACACACTACTGAGGCCAGCACAAGAGGTCTACACAATATTAAGGCACATACAAAGGTTCTACACAATATTAGTCAACGCTGAAAAGATGAAACTCTAGAAGATCCAGCAGTGGTGGCAAAGGTGAAATCTAGCAGCGATGACAAGGCGGCGGGCCAAATGGTGGTGGCCGCGATGGAAGGCGGCAGCGATGGCCCAGCGGCGGCCCAGCAGCTGCAGCGGTAGCGATGGAAAGGCGGCGATGGTGAGGCGAGGCGCCAAGATGGCGGCCGCAACAGCCGCGGCGTTCTCCGTGCCCTGGCTTGGCCCAATGGCCCCAGCGGTGGACCGGTCGCAGCAGCGGCAGCGATGGTGAAGGCGGGGCGCCAAGATGGCGGCCTCAGCGGCCGCGACACTCTCCGTGGCCCAGCAGTGGTCCGGTCGTACCGGCGGCGGTGAGGGGACGGCGGCGGCGATGGAGAAGCGGGACGCCCTGGCTCGGCCCTGGCCCCAGCGGTGGTCCGGTCGCAGCGGCAGCGGTGAAGGGACGGCGGCGGCAATGGAAAAGCGAGACGCAAGATGGCGGCTGCAGATGTAGAGCTTTATAGATGTAGAGGCCTCCTTGCAGATTGCTGAGTCACACCCCACTGGAGGAGGCCTGGGCTGCTGGCTACTCACAAGGAGTCCTGGGAGCAGGCTGGAGATCTTTATTGCCCCTTCACAGCAGCACAGCAGACTCAGTCCCTGGCAGGCCTGTGGACTCAGCTTTATAGATGTAGAGGCCTCCTTGCAGATTGCTGAGTCACACCCCACTGGAGGGGGGATATCAAAAGGATATCTTCATTTGAATCTAATTTTAAGTCTGTGTCAATTATTCCTAACAAATAATATTCTGGGTTTTTTTTGGATTTTTTTTTCTTAAATATCTTTTGACATTCTTCATGTATTAATTTCCAATATTTTTGTGCTTCTCTACAAGTCCACCACATTTGATAGAAACTGCCCTCATGGTCATTGCATTTTTTACACTGTTCATCTGCATAGTTCTCAAAAGACCTGTAAAGAAAACTGGACTCTATTGTGTTCATTGGTCATTCTCCTAGGGACACTGAACAAATAGTTCATAACAAAGGCTGAGGTGTATGTCCGTTGGCCAGGTTCTGAATTCTCATTCCCACAACTCCAACAATTCTCATTCAAGACTCTCTCTTGCTTAGACCTATCTGTGCTTTACTTTACCTTGAAGAATTATCTTATGTTACAGAAGGAACATGAAGAAGAGCACAGCAAGCTGCAGAAGGGTTTCCGTAGGAGTGAGTCCGTGGAGAAAGCACAGGTAAAGAGCTCCTTGCCAGGCACCAGCTGCCATGACATTAAAACTCTAACTTTGCTGCAATCAGTCTCTGAATTTATCCTCTCCATGCTCTTTCTCAATGCTGAATAAGAACTGATCTGTTTGTCCAGGTTTGTCCCCGATCTTCTGTAAATTATACCAGTCACCTCTTGCAAATAGGCGCTTAGTTAAAACTGAGCTATATATAAGCATTTCAAATAACAATGCACACTTTGTATCGAAATATAACTTCAAGTGTGGATATATTACACAAATAATCCAGCAGTTGTATATCCACACTTGACTACAGTTGATTCAGCAAATTATATATGCAGTTATCAGAGCCGTAGCCAGAAAAAAAAATTCGGGAGGGGTTGAAATTTTCGGGGGGGTGGGGTTGAAACCTGCCTCCTAGCTCACGCTGAAGCAAAGAGCACAGCAGAGGGCAGAACAGCCTTCCATAGCCTGCAGCTCCGCCCCTGTCAACCACCTCCACCAAGTCTGTCCTTCTTAATGAGAACATTCAACACACACACATCCAACTTGGTTGCTTCACTACATCGGCTATTGCTGCAAGTAATGACAGTATGAATAAATTGCCAATATTTGCCTGAGATAGTACTTGCAGTTCTGGAGGGACTCTTAATTTTTTGCATCTCATAGACTTAGCAGCATGGGGATTGGGTTAACCATGAGTAAACCAAGTTTTTTAAAAATTCTGAAATATTTGGGGGGGGGGGTTGAACTCCTAACCCCCCCCCCCCTCGCTACAGGCACTTATATATATGCACTTCTATGCAGATGAATCTTGAGGTATTCTTTGGCACAATATCAAGAATGGAAATAGTGCTGCTTCCTGTTCCAGTTGTATGGTCCTCAAGATGGCGTGCTCCAGCAGCCTTGGAAGATAGTCCTTGCTTGAATCTTTTCTTCATTTCTCTTGGACCTTTGGTTTGGGCTCTGAAAGTTGCTCAGCTATTATTATTACTATTATTAACTTTATTTATACCCCGCTAACATCTCCCGAAGGACTCGGTGCGGCTTACAAAAGGCCAAGGCCCAACACATCAATAAAACAACAGCATAACAAATACAACAATAAATAAACTCATAAAGCAGAACAATAAACATTAAAGCAATAGCAATAAACATTAGAAAATAACACCATGACGCATTTAAAAACTAAGGCCGGGCCAAATGTAATGAATAAAATTTAAAAATGCTGGACATGACAGGTAAAATGGATAGGTTTTTAGAGATAGATGCGGTGTGCAGACAATCTTAAATCTCTAATAAAGTGCATTTGGGACATGATGCTAGGAGTTTCTTATTCTGGAAAGGCACATTGGAACAGTCACGTCTTCAAGCTCTTCCTAAAGACTGCCAGTGTTGGGGCTTCTCTGATATCCTTGGGGAGAGAGTTCCAGAGTCGGGGGGGCTACCACAGAGAAGGCCTTGTCCCTCGTCCCCACCAAACGCAGTTGCATTTGGGACCCCTGATAACTCCCCCCCCTCCCATCCTTTCTTTTTGTACACAACGATTGGTTTTCTTTCAGGCATCTGCCCTTAACTTGGACTCCTCTCCCTCCTTGTTGTGCCTTCTCACTAATTCTGTTCTATATCCGTCAGTAATTTGATTAGGGTCTTCTTCCATCTATCAAGTACCAGTAACTTGTTTCTTCTGTCACTCCCCTTAAAAGTCACTATTTAGCATGGACTCTAGATTGGGTTTTTTTAATTCACCCTTGGATGCTCAATAATTAACATAGTTAAATGACACAGAAAGGTCTGCTGAGATAATCTCATACAAATACTAAGCTTATGACAAAGCTATTTATTCAGTATTATTGCAAAAATGTAATACTAGCTTGTTTATTTTCAAGTTTGAATGTGTTTTTGAAGTGGGAGGTTTCAATGGAGGTTGGTCTTGGTGCCAATTTTTTTTTTTTTTTTAAGCTTAGAGTATTTCTTTCTTTTTTCTTTACATCATTTTTATCGCGCCCATTTCAGCCTGAAGGTGACTCAGGGCAGTGTACAGACCGCCAACAATTAGATGCTCCCTCCCTCCCTCTCTCTATATATATATATACATATACACATACATACATACATCAGTTAAAAGCAATTAAATCACATCATAAATACATATAAAAACCATATAAGCAATAAAAACGATAAGAATCTATAAAAACAATTTCTTCCAGTAACTAATTATTATGCCCAGGAATTTCTGAAGAATATCATTTTCAGGTTTTTAGCATGTTGTTATGTGTGTGTGTGTGTGTATAGAGAGAGAGAGAGAGTTGGGGGCGGGGTGCAGGCTGTTAAATTCTGTTCTGTTGCTTGCCTGTTTTCCCCCTTGAATGGATTAGAGGTGACTTCATATATTGACAGCCACTTCTTGCATGCAAAAATTAGATAGCAGCTCTAATCAGTACTAGTAAGTTTACTTTTCTCCCCTGATTTACTATGTGTTTCTAGGAATCATTATAGTTTTTTTCCATGCAGGAAGCAGCATCGCTAATAGCTCAAAGATCAATGAATCCTCGTGATATCTTCAAACAGAAGGAGAGGTCCATGTCTACAGAAGGAGCGGCCAGCAGTTCCCAGCCAGGTATCAAGGACAACAACTCGCTCCTTTCTTGAAAGCATGGCTACAGATAGGCTGTGCATGCTGAGAGCAGGGGAAAATGCTGCTTAAAGCAAGCTTCTTCAACCTGCAGCCCTCCAAGTGTTTTGGACTTCAGCTCCAAGATTTCCTGATGATTGAACAAACTGGCTAGATCTTCTGGGAGTTGGATGGCCACAGGTTGAAGAGCATCAAAATGGCATAAACACAAAGGCTTCCCCCAGTTTTGGTGGCAAAACCATTATAGCTGATGAACTAAGACTTGTGTCAATAACAATTTGTACATGTAACATGGGCACTAAAGGGATGGTGCGTCTTTGGTTTTTTAGTGTGGGTTATGATACTAAGCAATGGAGGTGGGGTTGGAATCTCATAAGTAGAAGAGAAGAAACAGTATATCACTTCACTTCTTGCATGGCTGGCAAACTACAACATGTCAGATGAAGGAGAATTCCTCCCTGTGACTTCAATCCATGCTACAACCATCTCAAAGCAAGTTCCTGTACATTTAGCTACAGCAACAGACAAGAACCAGATATATCACAAGGCAAAAAGTACTGCTCATGAGTGCTTGGCTAGCAGTTACAGTGGCTTTGTTTTGTCAACATACACAGGCTGAATGCCATCTATAACGATCAAGCACCACCTAAAGTGCATGAACGCGGCTGTTCACCAAAAATATGAAGCTGTCAAAAGGAAGAGGGAGTATGGTTTCTGAAACAGTTGTATAGATTTGAATTTCTCTTTAAATTAGTCGTTGAAATATATCCCACTGGTTATATAACACTACCAGCGGAGTTTAAAGCAGAGAAGGGGAGAGACACTTAGTATTTTAAAAGGTAGGAACAGGGAAACACTAAAACTTGAGAGATTTAAAATGATTCTTCAAATGAATCCTGCTGCCACCATTCCAATAATAATCAGGCCGAGGTAATATTGTGAGTTTGTTCTGTAACACACACTGGGCCACTATAGTTTCTTAGTGGCTGCTGTGAAACTGACTTTATGAATACTTTGATCACGAAGGTACACACACTGAGGCTGGTATAAGGACAAGAATGTTTATTGAACCTGCTTGAATTAATTCAGGTATAAATGCTTAATGGTTTCAGAAAATACTGGCATGTAAAGCTTGTGGTTGCATTAGAGTAAAATCATAAACACTTCTGGGTTACAAGTCTTCAAAGTTTCACCACAGAAAATTACTTCAGGAAATTAATCTCTGACAGTAACTCCCAAAACTGATCCTTAGGAATCTAGCCAAAACTATCCTGAACTAGACTTCCCTTGGAATTGAACTGTCCACTAACTGGGCACTGCGCCACAACAGTATTCTAGCTATCTACTAATAGCTACTCTGAATTCCTCACAAAAGACTAACCCAATCTTCTTTTCTAAACCCAAACTTGCTCTGAGCTAACACCAACTCTCTCTCTTAACTCCCAAACGCCAACTCCAACTGACTAACTGGGACTTCAAGCCTCTGTTTTAAAAGGACACTTTTCCCCTCTAAACAACTTAGGCTCCGCTCCCATCTTTCTAGCCAATCCTAGCCTCCTTATTTCCCCGCTAAGACTTGAACACGCCCACTCAAGGAAAACCTAACTAAAATGGCTTCCACCCGGCTCCCTTTGCTAAAATGGATGGCATGGCTTTGCCAGGTCCACTCTCTTAGGCTTCAGCCAGCAAGCTAAGGTAAGGGATTAGAGAGCCACTCCTGCTGGGAATACGGAAGGGGAATGTTGGGCTGCTGTGGTTCAGACAAGACAAAATTCAAGTATTCAAGTATAGCAATGTTGTGTTACTCTGTGTGTTCACTCTTCCCTTGTTATGTGTGAGATGTTCTGTCTTAAAATACCCTTTGTCACTGTAGAGTTTGGCATCTAAAAACAATGTATGTGCTTACGTTTTAGAAAGAAAGGAGTTTTGTGCTCAGATTTCTATGTGAAACAGGCTGCATTGAACAAACTGCTCTAGTGTGTGGTTTGCAAGTTCCCCTTTATTATTATTGTTCCCTTTCCCACCCCAGGTGTTTGAATTGAGAAACCAATTTAGGCCAATGGCAAGAAACATGTAACTCTAGCTCAGTGTTTCTCAACCTTCCTAATGACGCGACCCCTTAATACAGTTCCTCATGTTGTGGTGACCCGCAACGATCAAATTATTCATGTTGCTACTTCATAGCTGTAATTTTGCTACTGTTACGAGTCATAAAGTAAATATCTGATATGCAGATATTTTCAGATCTGAAATTTTCATTTACTGGCACAAATACCTGATATGCCCAAATTCGAATACTGGTGGTGTTGCGAAGGATTGACTTTGTCATTTGGGAGTTGTAGTTCCTGGAATTTATAGTTCACCTCCAATCAAAGAGCATTCTGAACTCCACCAACGATGGAATTGAACCAAACTCCCCACACAGAACTCCCATGACTAACAGAAAATACCAGAAGGGTTTGGTGGGCATTTGACATTGAGTTTTCAAGTTGTAGTTCACCTATATCCAGAGAGCACTGTGGACTCAAACAAAGATGGATCTGGACCAAACTTGGCAACAATCCTCAATATGCTCAAATGTGAACACTGGTGAAGTTTGGGGAAAATAGACCTTGGGGAAAATTGACCTTGGAAAATTGACCAGTGGCGCAGTGGGTTAAAGTGCTGAGCTTGTTGACCGAAAGGCCGCAGGTTCGATTCCGGGGACTGGCATGAGCTTCCGCTGTCAACCCTAGCTTCTGCCAAACTAGCAGTTCGAAAACATGCAAATGCGAGTAGATCAATAGGTACCACTCCGGCGGGAAGGTAAGGGCGCTCCATGCAGTTATGCCGGCCACATGACCTTGGAGGTGTCTACGGACAACACCGGCTCTTCGGCTTAGAAATGGAGATGAGCACCACACCCCAGAGTCAGACATGACTGGACTTAATGTCAGGGGACAACCTTTACCTTTTAGACCTTGACATTTGGGAGTTGTAGTTACTTGGATTTATAGTTCACCTACAATCAAAGAGCATTCTGAACTCCACCAGTGATAGAATTGGGCCAAACTTCCCACACAGAACCCTCATGACCAACAAAAATATTGTGCTTTCTGATGGTCTTTAGCGACCCTCTGACATTCCCTCATGACCCCCTTAGGGGTCCTGACCCCCAGTTGAGAAACACTGTATTGCAGCTTTCACCATCTCTTGCCAGGATAATCAGTAATATAAGATGATGGGGAGCTGTAGACAATTAGGAGGCTATAGCTTAGTAACTGAGGTTGAATTGAGTCACTTGCCCAGGCCCTACTCAGCACATGTTAGTAGTAAGGACTGTGTGTCTTACCAGATCCTGTTTTTGCATTAACCTCCCCCACTTTCTTAGGCAAGTTACGGAGCCCTTTTCTGCAGGAGAATAATCACATGGAGATTCCTGCGTCCCCTGTTCATCCTGCTGTTCAAGAGGTTCACCCTCCTCCTGTGGTTCACTCATCTGTACATGACACACCTCCAGTCTCTCCTGCTCCTGAAACTGGTAAAATGCTATGAGAGAGCAAGAAATTGTAGTTCTTTGCATCAAAAATTTTAATAGCTGACAGTGTTTTTCAGATAGATAGATAGATAGATAGATAGATAGATAGTGATCTCACAAGTTCCAACCACAAAGCAGTAAAAGAGTCCATAATTAACAGGTCGCCTTTAATAAATTGAAATCTACTGTTTGATATATTTACAGTTGACTTCTGTCATCTAAGCAACCAAATATTTTTTCTTCTAAACATTGACTTAGCCAGCAAAGCTTTCAAAAGCAATGTCTTCAACTGTTGGTTCCTGTCATTCTCCTGATTGACTACAGTCCTTTTTAACTAGAAAATTCTGGGAGTTGTAGTCCAAAAATATAATTTCAAAGCTCTTCTAGCCTGTTCTCTGATGAAGCACATTTCCATTCTTCCTATATATTTTGCTTTCCAAATGGATATTACCAAAGTTTTTTGCACAGTCTATTCTCCAGTAGCTAGATTTAGTTTCAATATAGGTCTGTGCTCTTTCTGTTAATGCATATAAAGCCCCCAGTGATTTGTAGAGTCACCAGCTATTCCAGTAGTACAAGAAAGTACGCATTCAGATGTCAACATGCTGTCTGGCTTATTAGCTCAGTTATCGTTCCTTATCTAACAAGAGAAGTACCATGTTTTCCCTCTGTTTTCTTTCCTCTTCAGTATTTCTGTCTGCAGTATGGGGTGTTTGTATTTTGTGCTCCTTGAAACATGTGTGTCCCAGTCCTGTTGCTTTATATATGTTTATCCTTTTGCTGGATCAAGACAAATGGCTTTTGTATCTCAGAAGATTTAAAAAAGTAGAGCTGATTATGGTTAAATGTGCTCCCTGGTGGTGCAGCAGGTTAAACCGCTGAGCTGCTGAATTTGCTGACCAAAAGGTTGATGGTTCAAATCCAGGGAGCGGGATGAGCTCCTGCTGTTAGACCCAGCTTCTGCCAACCTAGTAGTTCGAAAACATGCAAATGTGAGTAGATCAAGAGGTACCGCTTGTGTGGGATGATAATGGCACTCCATGCAGTATGCTGGCCACATGACCTTGGAGGTGTCTATGGACAACGCCAGCTCTTTGGCTTAGAAAAGGAGATGAGCACCACTCTCAGAGTCGAACACAGCTAGACTTAATGTCTGGGGAAACCTTTGCCTTTACGTATTGTATCAATTTATTTATTTATTTATTTACAGTATTTATATTCCGCCCTTCTCATACTGCAGGGGACTCAGGGCGGATTACAATGTACATATACATGGCAAACATTAAATGCCACAGACACACAACATATATATAGACAGACACTCAGAGGCTATTTAACATTCCAGCTCCTGGCCACCAGTGGAGCTATCGCTTCACCGTCCGTTTGTGACACCGATGAAGTACTTCCTCATTCTTTGCATACTTCCTGGAGATTTGTATGGCCTCGTAAATCAGTTAAATTAGCCTCCCCACATAAGTGGTACCTAAATTTCATACTAGACAGATGCAACTGTCTTTTGGGCTGCAAAGGTTGACAACAAACTACGCAATTTTGGTTGGAAGCTCACTCCAACCCGGGCTGGCTTCGAATTCATGACCTTTTGGTCAGTAGTGATACTAATGCAGCTGAATTTCTAGCCAGCTGCACCACAGTCCCACATAAAATAGCCTGAATTTGTTAATTGGTAATTGAAGGATGGGAGAAAAATAGCAAGAAAATAACTGCCAAATGTGAAAGAGAAAACAAAAGAAGGACGTAACTGTTGTGCCAAAATGTATGAGAAAATTCACATCACAAAATACAGTTGTGAATTATTTCCACATTATAAAATACACAAAAATACTCAGCTCCACTTATCTGAGTAAATAAAGTTTTTGTTTGATGTATGAGCATGATGCCAACTCCTTTTTTGTGCAGGTTTTCTGCAGGATTTGTAAGCGCGATATGCTATCTCCAGCTTCTTTTGAGGAAAACAGGATATAAAAATATACAACCAGTATTTCAGATAGTAGAAAAACTGTAGTGAATCTGACAAATTTGAAATAGAAAATACTGTTTTGCTTCTTTTCAGGTGATTCTGTCAAACAGAATAACTACACACCAGCCGCTCCTGTCTACCAGCCAGAAGTGACGCATGATGCGGTGTATGAAGAGCCCCCCAGCGAACGAGTTATTTATGATGAGCCACCTGAGGTCAGTCCCTTTAGATCTGGTGAAAGAAAGGTGTTTGTGAGTCAATTGGAGTTGGAGGTGTATTCCTTATGAGTTATAGACACTAGATCTGGAGTAGTGAGTGAGTTCCACAGTTGAACAGCTCTCCTTATGGGCATGAGCTTCTTCCTCACATGCAGGTTGAATCTCCTTTCCTATAATTTGAACCCATAGTTCTGAATCCTAGTCTCCAGGGCAGCAGAAAATAAGCTCACTCTTTCTTGTGGAATCCCTCAAATATTTAAAGATGGCTATTATGTCAATCCTGGGGTGAATTTTTTGGAAACTTACATCTCAGTTGTTTTGTCTAACAGGCGTGTAAGGAAGATCAGGTTTTTTAAAATAGTAATATTATACTACATTTTTGTTTTGTTTTCAGACATAGCCATTAATTTGATTATTTGAATACGTTATTTTGGAAGTAGGGACAATTTAGTTTGCTCCGTCACATGGACAGATCTGCCAGTTTTTATGAGCTCTCCTCTTCATCTGGCCATGTAAGGGTGTAAAAGGCTGTAAGAACGTCAATACTGTGGCAGTAGAATTACTCTTATGCAGAACACATCATGCGATGTGTGGGGCTTGATGAATCCAAAGCTGGAGTTAAAATTGCTGGGAGAAACTTTAACAACCTTAGATATGCAGATGATACCACTTTGATGGCTGAAAACGAGGAGGAGCTGAGGAGCCTTCTAAGCAAGGTAAAAGATGAAAGTGCAAAAGATGGGTTGCAGTTAAACATCATAAAAACCAAGATGATGACAACCAGACTGATTGAGAACTGGCAAATAGAGGGAGAAAATGTGGAGTCAGTGACAGGCTTTGTATCTTTAGGTGCAAAGATTATTGCAGACGCAGACTGCAGCCAGGAAATCAGAAGATGTTTGCTTCTTGGGAGGAGAGTAATGACCAATCTCAATAAAATAGTGAAGATTATTGACATCACACTGGCAATGAAAATCCGCATAATTAAAGCAATGGTATTAGCTGTAGTAACCTATGGATGTGAGAGGCTCATAAGGGAGGCTGAGTGAAGGAAGATAGATGCTTTTGAACTGTGATGTTGGAGGAAAATTCTCCAGAGTGCCTTGGACTGCAAGAAGTTCCAACCAGTCCATACTCCAGGAAAGAATGCCTGGCTGCTCTCTGGAGGGAAGGCTAGTAGAGGCAAAGATGAAGTACTTTGGCCACATAATGAGAAGACGGGAAAATGGAAGGAAAAAGGAAGAGGGGCCGACCAAGGAGAAGATGGATGGATAGTATCTTTGAAGTGACTGGCTTGTCCTTGAAAGAGCTGGTGGTGGCAACGGCCAACAGGGAGCTCTGGCGTGGGCTGGTCCATGAGGTCATGAAAGGTCAGAAGCAACTGAACGAATAAACAACAACAAAAAGAATTACTACATTAAACTTTTGATTCTGGAAACTGTTCATATAAAAGAGACTGGGGAGATTATAAAAGAGATAAATTATAAAAAAATACTGTTAAAATATAAAAAGCCCTTAAGAGGAAATGGTTGTCTTTAAAGGTGATCTAGAAAAGAGATCACTCTTGGCAGTGTCAAAATAGGTAAATATGAGATACAATAGGAAGTGCCAAGAGCAATTACATCCGATTTGGGAATGGACAAGACCATGCAATGTTTCAGGTAGTGGACTAAAGGAAGGGTTCTTTAGTCCTCTCCTAAAACACCTCATGGTCTTGTTGTTGTTGTTCATTTGTTCAGTCGCTTCCGACTCTTCGTGACCTCATTAACCAGCCCACACCAGAGTTCCCTGTCAGCTGTCACCACCCCCAGCTCCTTCAGAGTCAAGCCAGTTACTTCAAGGATCCCATCCATCCACCTTGCCCTTGCTCGGCCCCTCTTCCTTTTTCCTTTCATTTTCCCCAGCATCATTGTCTTCTCTAAGATTTCCTGTCTTCTCATGATGTGGCTAATATACTTCATCTTTGCCTTGGATATCCTTCCCTCCAGTGAGCAGTCAAGCTCTATTTCCTGAAGTATGGACTGGTTGGATCCTCTCACTGCCCAAGGCACTCTCAGAACTTTCCTCCAGCACCACAGTTCAAAAGCATCTATCTTCCTTCACTCAGCCTTCCTTATGGTCCAGCTCTCACATCCGTAGGTGACTATGGGGAATACCATTGCTTTAACTATGCGGATCTTCGTTGCCAGTGTGATGTCTCTACTCTTCAGTATTCTATCGAGATTGGACATTGCTATCCTCCCAAGAAGTAAGCGTCTTCTGATTTCCTGGCCACAGTCTGCATCTGCAGTAATCTTTGCACCTAGAAATACAAAGTCTGTCACGGCCTCCACATTTTCTCCCTCTATTTCCCAGTTGTCAATCATTCTTGTTGCCATAATCTTGGTTTTTATGATGTTTAGCTGCAACCCAGCTTTTGCATTTTCTTCTTTAACCTTGATTAGAAGGCTCCTCAGCTCCTCACTTTCAGCCATCAAAGTGGTATCATCTTCATATCTCAGGTTGTTAATGTTTCTTCCAGCAATTTTCACCCCAGCCTTGCATTCATCAAGCCCCGCACGTCGCTTGATGTGTTCTGCATACAAGTTGAATAGGTTGGGTGAGAGTATACAACCCTGCCGTTTGCCTTTTCCAATCTTGAACCAGTCTGTTGTTCCATGGTCAGTTTTACTGTTGCTACTTGGTCGTTATGCAGATTCCTTAGGAGAGAGACAAGGTGATTTGGTATGCCCAGACCACCAAGAACTTGCCACAATTTGTTGCGATCCACACAGTCAAAGACTTTAAAATAGTCAATAAAACAGAAATAGATGTTTTCCTGAAACTCCCTGCCTTCCTTATGGTCTTATCCATTCTCAAATCTATTGAATCGATTATTTTCCGAGTGTATAAATAAGATGGGTGTTTGATAGCATGGTTTCTTTTTTACAGGAGTTTTAACTGTGAGATATCAATAGTCTGTCATAGTAACTGTCAATCCATTTGGCATATATTACTTTATTCCGTTAACTGTTCTTTTGTAGGAACAGTCTGAAGATAGTAAATATGACTACACTGATGTCTATCAACAAAATGTAAACCTTGAGGGCAAAGGTTTATGTGCTCGAGCTCTATATGACTATCAAGCTGGTAAGTTCTGCCTTCTCTGTTCACTTTTCAAATGAATCCTAGGATGAGCTACTATTTTGCCACTTATAAAGGCAAAACCCATAGCTGATGCAGCCAGAAAGCCAAATCACATGTGAAATAAATTTGCATTTGTTGCCACATGATAGCATTTTTCTTACCCTCAACAAAGATAGTAGTCATTTGAGAACATGCCACATATGAAGTAGATTAGAAACTCTGACCTAATTTGGTTGTGAAAAGATGGATGGAAACGTGGCATAGTGAGGGTACTAGGAAAGAAGAACTAAAAATTAATAGAAGAGCATGACAATTCTTCCTTCTGGCTTGCAAATATTTCCCTCAGTGCCATTGTTCTCACCTTGATACTAACAAGGAGAAGAACCAGGAAAATAAGATTCTGACTTACCTTGTTGCCTTGTTTTTTACTCGTGTTCTATTTTGAAATGGTCATATGACTGATCAAATAAATAAATATTATTACCTTGATACTAACAGGTACTGTCTTCATCTCGTTATCTATCACCATGAGAACACAGATAAAATAATAATAATAATAATAATAATAATAATAATAATAATGGGATCACAAGCCAGAAAAAGTTACAGAGAATGAACACGCCAAACTCCTCTGGGACTCCCGGATTCAGACAGACAGAGTTTTGGAGCATAATACTCCTGACCTAGTAAAGTGGCCTTTTGCAGCTGGCAGATGGTAATCTTGTCAGCACCGATTGTGTTTAACTGCAGGCCAAGGTCTTTAGGCACTGCCTCCAGTGTGCCGATCACCACTTGACTGGCTTGTGCCAGAGTTTTTGCAGTTAGATCTTTAAATCCTCATATTGTGTCAGCTTTTCCAGTTGTTTCTCTTCAATCCTGCTGTCGCCTGGGATTGAAACATCAATGATCCATACTTTGCTTTTTAACACGATCGTGAGATCAGGAGTATTGTGCTCCAAAGCTCTGTCTGTCTGAATTCGGAAGTCCTAGAATAGCTTGACATGTTTATTATTATTATTATTATTATTATTATTATTGACACAAAAGCACAATAGGTCACAGCAACCGAGATCTCTGTGCTGGATTTCATATCACAAAATCACAAATCGAACACTTCCCAAGCGTCTAGGACTGTGTGATATATTTTTATGTGTGATGTAATTATTATTATTATTAATTACACAAAAGTGCAATAGCAAACGAGATCTATATGCTGGATTTCGTATCACAAAATCACAATTCGAACACTTCCCAAGCGTCTAGGACTGTGTGATGTAATAATAATAATAATAATAATAATAATTATTATTATTATTATTATTATTATTTGCCCAGAGGTTGGGAAGATCAAAAAGGTAATCTTCCCAACCTCTGGGCAAATAATAATAATAATAATAATAATAATAATAATAATAATAATTAGAAGGTGCCCTTTGGTGTGGATTATCAAAGCTGGGCAGCATCCATCCTTTGTTATCTGCCATCCCGCTCTATTAGAATCCCTGTGAATATCATGTGTGAGTTAATTTCTTAGGAAATAGCATATACTCGCCTTTTGCTGATTTTTAATAATTTGATTTCCACTCCCTTGAATTGGACTGTATCTGCCTTTCAGCTGATGACACTGAGATCTCTTTTGACCCTGAGAATATTATCACCAACATTGAGATGATCGACGAGGGCTGGTGGCGCGGTTACGGCCCCGACGGCCACTTTGGGATGTTCCCTGCCAACTATGTGGAACTTATTGAGTAGCGGTCCACGCGCGGAGGGAGAACACGAGCAATACTTGAAAGAATGACTCTTGTCCAATCCGATTCTTTGAGGTGAAATTGTGTGTGGCTTTTCAAGGGTAAAGTGCCATTGCTCTGTGCCCTGTAGCCCTCTCTCTACCAGCCCAGTGATGCAGAACCGTTTCTTTGCCTTCTTTTGATTTTCAGGTGAAAATAGGAAATCAGTCTTGGCAGCATATAATAGTTTCCTTCTCCTAGGGCTAAAGGTATTGGCCTAAAATATCCTTTCCAGACACAGCGGGACCAAATTACTTTCTGAATATGGAGTATTCAGGAGATAGGAATGACTTAAGGAAAAACAGAAGGGTTTTCTAATGCTGGCAGATTGCCATTCAAGTACAATTTCAGCTTTCTGAGATAGCATAAGGCGTCTTTTAAGATTGAGCCCTATCGTCCGCAACCCACTTAAACCAGAAGTTTGCCTTGGAGGAAATGGACTGTGAGTTCCAGCTTTTGGAGACTAGCCTTCTGGTGGCTGCTCAGGGCAAGTTCCTGATGGATCTGTGCAAGGTTTCTGCCGTATTTTTGTGCAACTCCCTTCTATTTCAGTGAGTAAATTTTCAAAGGAGAAGCATGCCCTCAAACCACATTCTTTGTGTGAGGACCAAGCTGCTTGGATTTTAAAAGCTTGGATGTTTGGGTAATTTCTCCCCTTGCTTTAGAGCAGTGGTTCTCGACCTTCCTAATGCTGCGACCCCTTAATGCAGTTCCTCATGTTGTGGTGACCCCCAACCACAACACTATTTTTGTTACGACTTCATAACTGTAATTTTGCAACTGTTATGAATCATAATGTAAATATCTGATATACACCAATACCCAATACACCCAAATTTGAATACTGATGGGATTGATTTTGTCATTTGGGAGTTGTAGTTGCTGGGATTTATAGTTCATTTAACTCCCATGACCAACAGAAAATACTGGAAGGGTTTGGTGGGCATTGACCTTGAGAGTTGTAGTTCACCTACATCCAGAGACTAAGCTAGGATGAATCTGGACCAAACTTGGCACAATCCTCAATATGCCCAAATCTGAACACTGGTGGAGTTTGGGGAAAATAGACCTTGATATTTGGGAATTGTAGTTACTAGGATTTATAATTCACCTACAATCAAAGAGCATTCTGAAGCCCACCAACGATGCAATTGAACCAGACTGGGCACACATAACTCTCATGACCAACAGAAAATACTGGAAGGGTTTGGTAACATTCAGACATCCAGAGAGCATTGTGAACTCAAACAGTGATGTATCTGGACTAAACTTGGCACAAATACTCAGTATGCCCAAATATGAACACTGGTGGAGTTTGGGGAAAATAGACCTTGACATTTGGGAGTTGTAGATGGTGGAATTTATAGTTCACCTGTAATCAAAGAGCATTCTGAAGCCCACCAATGATACATTTTGGCCAAACTTCCCACACAACCCCCATGACCAACAGAAAATACTGTGTTTTCTGAATGATCTTTGGCTACCCCTTTGTCCCGACCCCCAGGTTGAGAAACACTGCTTTAGAGCAAAAGCCTTCTGCTCAAATTCCTTGAAACATGGGTCCAAACACAAATACCATGGAAGCAGGCAATAAACAAATGCCTTGGAAACAGTGCTAGCTTGGAAGTGTGGTGAGCATTGCTTTAAATAGAGAAAGCTCGTGTATGCGTGTGTTGTGTTGCTTGGTTAGTAAAAGGGGACCTTGACTTCTGTGTTATCTTTTTGGGAACTCTAAAAAGCCTTATTGCCTTTAGATAGGATTTTGATTAATTTCCCACTCTTTTTTTTAAACGAAGCATAATATAAAGACAACATCTCGAGTAGCTAAGTCAAGCAGGAGTGGTACAACTTTGTGCTGCAATAATTGTGTGGTACTTTGCATTGCTAATCTGCTATTTGTTTTGACGTCAAACGTGTTTGTGTCACATCTGGATTCAAACATTGCATTTGAAATGACATCTGTCGAACTTGCATAGGCACATTGACTACAGGGGTAGGCAGTTTTGAAAAGGAAAATGAAGTGGTGTTCTTTATTTACTGTCCTAATTTTATATAGTTTTTAATACTGGTAGTCAGATTTTGTTCAAGCATGTCGACAATTTCAACAGAAATTAGGAAACCATGAAAATTGACAAAATCTGGCTACCAGTATTTTACAAAAACTCTAAAATTAGGACAGTAAATGAAGAACAGCATTCTGAAAACAGGGGAATTCCAGACAGGAAACAACCAGGGCCAGCTAACAAAGGAACAAAGGAAGGAAGGAGCCAGGTCTTGAAGCTGCAAGGCTTTGCAATGTTAATCAAGGTGATTAATTGCAAATTTCACACTTGCCTCCAACAGACAAGAGTTCTTTCTCTCACCCTGGACATTATTCCACAGATATATAAACCTCTCTTGCTTAGTTTCCAATATACCTCACAACCAGAGCCAGCTAATACCTCCCAACAAAGGATTCCCCCAGTCAGGGAGCAGCCAGGCCTTGAAGCTGCAAGGCTTTGCAGTTCTAATCAAGGTGATTAAGTGCAACATTCACACTTGCTTCCAATGGGACCTTCTACAGAAACCATGAAAATGAAGAGAATTTGGCTACCGGTATTTTTTAAAACTCCAAAATCAAAACAGTAAATAAAGAGCAGCACTCGAAACACAAGGGAATTCCAGACATGAAACAATCAGGGCCAGCTGACACCACTCAACAGAGGATTACCCCAGTCAGGAAGTAGCCAGGCCTTGAAGCTGCAAGGCTTTGCAGTGTTAATCAACATGGTTAATTGCATCATTCACATTTGCCTCCAATAGACAAGAGTTCTTTCTCCCACCCCGGACATTATTCCATAGATCTATAAACCTCACTTGCTTAGTTTCAAACATACCTCACAACCTCTGAGGATGCCTGCCAGTATTAAAAAAAAACAAACCTAAAATTAAGACGGGAAATAAAGAACAACACTCTGAAAACAGGGGAATTCCAGACAGGAAACAACCAGGGTCAGCTAATACCTCCCAACAAAGGATTCCCCCAGTCAGGAAGCAGCCAGGCCTCGAAGCTGCAAGGCTTTGCAGTTCTAATCAAGGTGATTAATTGCAACATTCACACTTGCCTCCAACAGGCAAGAGTTCTTTCTCCCACCCTGGACTGTCTACAGATATATAAACCTCCCTTGCTTAGCTTCCAATATACCTCACAACCTCTGAGTATGCCTGCCATAGATGTGGGCGAAACGTCAGGAGAGAATGCTTCCGGAACATGGCCATACATCCCGGAAAACTCACAGCGACCCATTATGCTATTTGCTTGACGGGTCAAAGCTAACCCTGTAGCGAGGTGGAATCCCATTCTCTCCTCCTTTTTTATGCATGATGTGATAACAATTATGTGAGCAAGGGATCTTAATGCCGCTCTCGGTTCATCTGCTCCAGCTTCTTTTCCTTTAATGGCAATTTGTAGAATGACGGTTTTAAAGATAGATTGTGGGCCCTGCTCATTATTTCATTTCCAAATGTTCCTTTTGCTTTAATCTGTGGAAGCTGAACCTGAATTACCTACTTCATTTCTGGGAAAGGTTTCTGTTTTATCCCTTGTCTCCCCTCCAGTGGTTTGCAAACACAACTGGAGCCTTTTCAAAACGTGTCCTGTGGTAACTCTCCTTAAGACACATTACGGGGCCCTCCTCCTCCTCTTCGTCCTTTTGGCTTAGCAGCTTTGAGGATTCTCGTGAGTGTACTTAAAGAAATCTATGCCCTTCTTTCTGTTACAATAGAGGAGTATGCCCTTGAGGATAGCTATAGCAGCCATCAGTGGCTTTCTAGGGATTCTTCAGAACTATTTTTTTGTTAGGAATACCAAACATCATGCAGAATCATTGCTACTTCAGTTGTTGCTATTCACTGTGCCTCTTGCCTTTGTTCAGACCTCTTTTTCCAACCTCCTGCCATGCATGAAGATTTGGGGTTGGGGGGAAACGCTTGTGACAGGACGGTATGAATAATAATAATAAAAAGTGTGGTGATTAAAACAATTCCCTACAAAGTGTGTATCTGTGTTTGTTTCAAGTGAATGTCCATTATTACTTAAAGGTAAAGGTTTCCCCTGACAATAGGTCTAGTCCTGTCGGACTCTGGAGGTAGTGCTCATCTCCATTTCTAAGCCGAAGAGCCAGCGTTGTCCGTAGACACCTCCAAGGTCATGTCACTGTTAACAGCAGTCTCTGAGGGTGTAACCAGCTTGTTCAGTTTTTTTTTAGTATCTTTATTGAATTTTCTGTGACAAGATTAAAATCAGATAATAAAAAAAAGAAAAAAAAGGTGTGAAGAAGATAGAAAAGAAACAATAGTGGAGAGAAAAAAGAAAAAGAGAAGAATCATAGAATCAAAGAGTTGGAAGAGACCTCACGGGGCCATCCAGTCCAACCCCCTGCCAAGAAGCAGGAATGTTGCAATCAAATCACCCCTGACAGATGGCCATCCAGCCTCTGTTTAAAAGCTTCCAAAGGAGCCTCCACCACACTCCGGGGCAGAGAGTTCCACTGCTGAACGGCTCTCACAGTCAGGAAGTTCTTCCTAATGTTCAGATGGAATCTCCTCTTTTGTAGTTTGAAGCCATTGTTCCGCGTCCTAGTCTCCAAGGAAGCAGAAAACAAGCTTGCTCCCTCCTCCCTGTGGCTTCCTCTCACATATTTATACATGGCTATCATATCTCCTCTCAGCCTTCTCTTCTTCAGGCTAAACATGCCCAGCTCTTTAAGCCGCTCCTCATAGGGTTTGTTCTCCAGACCCTTGATCATTTTAGTCGCCCTCCTCTGGACACATTCCAGCTTGTCAAGAGAAAAAAATAATAATAATAAAAAAAAAAATTGAAGATCTTCGTGACTTCCTGAGTATCTTGGTGGAGATGTTCTCCTGTTCTCTTTCTTCTACTCCTCTTTGTTTTTTTCTGGAAAAAAAAACAAAAACAAAAAAACTTCTTCCTTCTTCAGAGGGCTGTTTGCCTTAGTTTAAATTGTCTTATATTTTTTCTCTTTTAAGTAGTCAGTGATTTTTCCCCAATTTGTCTGTTCTGTCGGATTATCTTTAACTTCTAGATAGTAGAAATGTAAGTCCATGTTTCTGATGTCGAGCACTTTTTGTAACCAGTCCTCCATGTCTGGTATTTCTTCCTTCTTCCATAGTTTAGCATAACAAATCCTTGCCGTTGTTAGCAGAAATAATAATTTATCAGTGTTTTTTTTCCCCATTTTTTGTGTTGTCATTCCCAGCAGAAATAATTCAGATTTCAAGTGCTTGTCCAGTTTTGATGGATTCGTTTCAATCTGTGCAGTTCGAGGATGTGGACAAGGTTCTTGGAGAGGCGAGAGCAACCACATGCATCCCTAGATCCCTGCCCATTCTGGCTAGTAAAGGAAGCCAGAGGGAGTTTGGCAGAGTGGGTAAAGGTGGTGGTTAATGCCTCCCTTTGGGAAGGCAATATTCCAGCGAGCTTAAAACATAAAACCGCTGTTGGAAAAACCATCACTGGACCCCATTCAACTTGTCAACAATCGGCCAGTTTCCAATCTCCCCTACTTGGGCAAAGTCCTGGAATGCGTGGTGGCCTCGCAACTCCAGGAATTCTTGGTAGACACTGATTATCTGGATTCAGCTCAGTCTGACTTCAGGTCGCGACATGGTACTGAAACAGCCTTGGTCGCCTTAGTGGATGATCTACGCCGGGAGCTAGACAGGGGGAGTGTGTTCCTGTTGGTTCTGCTGGACCTCTCATCAGCCTACGATACCGTCAACCACGGTATTCTTCTGGGACGCCTCGCAGGAATGGGCCTTGGGGGTACTGCCTTGCAGTGGCTCCAGCCCTTCCTCGAGGGTCGCTCCCAGAAGGTGTCATTGGGGGACTCCTGCTCGGCCCCACGGCCATTGCATGGTGGGGTCCCACAGGGTTCAGTACTGTCCCCTATGTTATTCAACATATACATGAAGCTCTTGGGGGAGATCATACGGAGTTTTGGGGTGCAGTGTCATCTGTACGCAGATGATGTCCAACTCTGTCACTCTTTCCCACCTGCTACTAAGGAGGCTGTTCAAGCCCTGAACTGGTGCTTGGCTGCTGTAATGGACTGGATGAGGCTGAACAAATTGAAACTAAATCCAGACAAGAAAGAGGTACTCCTGGTCAGTTGCAAGGCTTAACAGGGCATAGGGTTACAGCCTGTGTTTGACAGGGTTACACTAATCCTGAAGGAGCAAGTTTGCAGCTTGGGAGTGATCCTGGACTCATCGTTGAGCCTGGAACCCCATGTCTCAGCGGTGAGCAGGAGAGCTTTTACACAGTTAAAACTTGTGTGCCAGCTGCGCCCGTACCTTGGGAAGTCTGACTTGGCCACGGTGGTCCATGCTCTGGTTACATCCTGTATAGATTACTGCAATGCTCTCTACGTGGGGTTGCCTCTGAAGACTGCCCAGAAGCTGCAATTAGTCCAGTGCTTGGCAGCCAGGCTACTGACGGGAGCTGGGTACAGGGAGCGCACAACTCCCTTGCTGCACCAGCTCCACCGGTTGCCAATTAGCTTCCGAGCACAATTCAAAGTGCTGGTTTTAACTTATAAATCCCTATACGGTTCCGGCCCAGTTTACCTGTCCGAACGTATTCTCCCCTATGAACCATCAAGGACGTTAAGATCTTCCAGAGAGGCCCTGCTCTCGGTCCCACCACCTTCACAAGCATGTTTGGTGGGAACGAGAGACAGGGCCTTCTCTGTGGTGGCCCCTCGACTATGGAACTCTCCCGAGCGAGATTAGATCTGCCCCCTCCTTCTTGTCCTTCAGGAGGCTAATGAAATCCTGGTTATGGAACGAAGCATTCCCAGAATAATGGCTGAGACTGATTACAGACCAAAGTGAGTGACCACATATGCGAACTGAGATGAACATGATTTTATCTTGGCGATTTGGTATATATGTATCTATATGTATTTTAACCTTGTATTGTTGTATGATGTTTCAACTTGTATTAGTAGCATTGAATCCTTGCTGTAAGCCAGTCTGAGTCCCTCTACGGAGGTGAGAAGATCGGGATATAAAAGTTTTAAATAAATAATAATAATAATGACTGCATGGAGCACTGTTACCTTCCCCCAATGGAACCCCCGGTGGTGCAGTGGGTTAAACCCTTCTGTCATTGAACATTGAGAAAACCAAAGTGCTCTTCCAGCAGTCACCAGCCAATCCCTCTCCAATGCCTTTGGTCCATGGTTTGCAAGAACTAAAAAATTATCCATGGCCTCACTGTTACTACACCATTGCAATAGGAGCTACTGGTCTCACGAAACCCTCTTATAGTGTGGACACTTATTAAATATTCTAATAATATAATATAATATAATATATTGTACATACAGGTAATATTTATAATATTATAATGTAATGCAATATAATACTAATAATAGCATGATATTGTTGTTCATTCGTTCAGTCGTCTCCGACTCTTCGTGACCTCATGGACCAGCCTACGCCAGAGCTCCCTGTCGGCCGTTACCACCCCCAGCTCCCTCAAGGTCAGTCCAGTCACTTCAAGGATGCCATCCATCCATCTTGCCCTTGGTTGGCCCCTCTTCCTTTTGCCTTCCACTTTCCCCAGCATAATTGTCTTCTCTAGGCTTTGCTGTCTCCTCATGATGTGGCCAAAGTACTTCAACTTTGTCTCTAGTATCTTTCCCTCCAGTGAGCAGTCGGGCTTTATTTCCTGGAGGATGGACTGGTTGGATCTTCTCGCAGTCCAAGGCACTCTCAGCACTTTCCTCCAACACCACAGCTCAAAAGCATCGATCTTCCTTCGCTCAGCCTTCCCTATGGTCCAGCTCTCACATCCGTAGGTTACTACAGGGAATACCATGGCTTTGACTAGGCGGATCTTTGTTGCCAGTCTGATGTCTCTACTCTTCACTATTTTATCGAGACTGGACATTGCTCTCCTCCCAAGAAGTAAGCGTCTTCTGATTTCCTGGCTACAGTCTGCATCTGCAGTAATCTTTGCACCTAGAAATACAAAGTCTGTCACGGCCTCCACGGTTTCTCCCTCTATTTTCCAGTTGTCAATCATTCTTGTTGCCATAATCTTGGTTTTTTTGACATTTAGCTGCAACCCGGCTTTTGCGCTTTCTTCTTTCACCTTGATTAGAAGGCTCCTCAGCTCCTCCTCGCTTTCGGCCATCAGAGTGGTGTCATCTGCATATCTGAGGTTGTTAATGTTTCTTCCAGCCATTTTCACCCCAGCTTTGCATTCATCCAGCCCCGCACATCGCATGATGTGTTCTGCATACAAGTTAAAAAGGTTGGGTGAGAGGATGCAGCCTTGCCGTACACCTTTCCCAATCTTGAACCAGTCTGTTGTTCCGTGGTCAGTCCTGACTGTTGCTACTTGGTCCTTGTACAGATTCCTCAGGAGAGAGACAAGGTGGCTTGGTATGCCCATCCCACCAAGAACTTGCCACAATTTATTATGATCCACACAGTCAAAGGCTTTAGAGTAGTCAATGAAGCAGCAGTAGATGTTTTTCTGAAACTCCCTGCCTTTCTCCATTATCCAGCGGATATTGGCAATCTGGTCTCTGGTTCCTCTGCCTTTTCTAAACCCAGCTTGAACATCTGGCAGCTCTCGCTCCATGTATTGCTGGAGTCTTCCTTGCAGGATCTTGAGCATTACCTTACTGGCATGAGAAATCAGGGCCACTGTACGGAAGTTGGAGCAGTCTTTCGCATTTCCCTTTTTGGTATGGGGATATAAGTTGATTTTTTCCAGTCTGATGGCCATTCTTGTGTTTTCCATATTTGCTGGCAAATGGCATGCATCACCTTGACAGCATCATCTTTTAAGATTTTAAACAGTTCAGCTGGGATCCCATCATCTCCTGCTGCCTTGTTGTTAGCAATGCTTCTTAAGGCCCATTCAACCTCACTCCTCAAGATGTCTGGTTCTAATTCATTCACCACACCGTCAAAGCTATCCTCGATATTATTATCCTTCCTATACAGATCTTCTGTATAGTCTCGCCACCTTCTCTTGATCTCTTCAGCTTCTGTTAGGTCCCTGCCATCTTTGTTTCTTATCATACCAATTTTTGCCTGAAATTTACCTCCAATGTTTCTAATTTTCTGGAAGAGGTCTCTTGTCCTTCCTATTCTGTTGTCTTCTTCCACTTCCATGCATTGCTTATTTAAAAATAGTTCCTTATCTCTTCTGGCTAACCTCTGGAATTGCGCATTTAACTGGGCATATCTCCCCTTTTCACTGTTTCCTTTTGCTTTCCTCCTTTCTTGGGCTACTTCCAGTGTCTCAGCAGACAACCATTTTGCCTTCTTGGTTTTCTTTTTCTTTGGAACGTACTTTGTTGCCGCCTCCTAATTATATATTTATATTACATGTAAAATTATTAATATTACCCTATAATGGCATAGTACAATATAATAATATTTAATACTGATATTGTACTATGCTAATAACATAATATATTCATAGAATCATAGAATCAAAGAGTTGGAAGAGACCTCATGGGCCATCCAGTCCAACCCCCTGCCAAGAAGCAGGAATATTGCATTCAAATCACCCCTGACAGATGGCCATCCAGCCTCTGTTTAAAAGCTTCCAAAGTAGAAGCCTCCACCACACTCCAGGGCAGAGAGTTCCACTGCTGAACGGCTCTCACAGGAAGTTCTTCCTCATGTTCAGATGGAATCTCCTCTCTTGTAGTTTGAAGCCATTGTTTCGCGTCCTAGACTCCAGGGAAGTAGAAAACAAGCATGCTCCCTCCTCTCTGTGACTTCCTTTCACATATTTATACATGGCTATCATTTCTCCTCTCGGCCTTCTCTTCTTCAGGCTAAACATGCCCAGCTCCTTAAGCCGCTCCTCATAGGTCTTGATCTCTAGACCCTTTATCATTTTAGTCGCCCTCCTCAGGACACATTCCAGCTTGTCAATATCTCTCTTGAATTGTGGTGCTCAGAATTGGACACAATATTCCAGGTGTGGTCTAACCAAAGCAGAAGAGAGGGGTAGCATTACTTCCCTAGAGCTAGACACTATGCTATTGATGCAGGCCAAAATCCCCTTGGCTTTTTTTTTTTTTTTTGGTATATATATCTTTTAAGCCGCTCTGAGTCCCCTTCGAAGTGAGAAGGGCGGCATATAAATATCGTCAATAAATAAATAAATAAAATATGGTTTTCTGTGAGTGAGCAGGTGGCAACTACTGGATGGTATAAGTTCTGTATAAGAAACTAGAGTTGATATGGTCTATCCAATGAAATTTTCTGAATCAGCATCCCAAATAACCAAACGAAATCTAAAGTTGACAAATAACTGATTCGTACCCTTTTGGTATTAATGTTGGAGAGTGGTCCCTGGTTTAAAAAAAAGGATGGGAATCACTGGTCTATAGGATGCTTTTGCTGAAAACAAGGAAGATTGTCCGTTCTTGAGAGAACAGAGTAGTTGTTTACAAATAATCAGGGCGTTTGTGAGGCCGGCAGCAGCTGTGATGCGGGATCGAGTTAACCAGGTCAGGCAGACATGACGGGGACAGTGACAGAGACAGCGATGGATAATAATCAGATTGCAGGCTGGACCTCAATTTCATTTCCATTCTACCCCATTCCTTCTGCCCACCTCCCCTGGGACTGTCACTATCCAAGATGTCATTAGACTAACAGCATACAGATGACGGAGGATATGCATCTACATACACTTTCTCGCTTCTGAAGAATAACTAGTGCTATTTGAAATATTTTTTCTAGAGGGCCTGATAATCTCTGCTTGGATCAGGTTCCCTGGAGTATAAGCATTTTAGGGGCAAGTAGCCATTATACGGGATATGTCAGTTGTGAGCAGTCATTTCCTTTCCCTATAATATATACTTAAGCTGTATTTACAATTGTCATTTTTGGCTGGGAAAAAAAGCACTGCTTGCTTGCTTGTTCTGTTCTCCATTTCCCCCTGCCTTCTGTAGTTTAGGCCTAATTGATTATTTGGATGTGTTTCAGAAGGATCAAGGACCCCCGGTCATGCAGCGGGTTAAACTGCTGAGCTGCTGAATTTGCTGACCGAAAGGTCGGCAGTTTGAATCCACTGAATGGGGTGAGCTCCTGCTGTTAGGCCCAGCTTCTGCCAGCCTAGCTGTGTTGGTACGGCTGTACCAGGAGCTCCAATTTTATTTGCTTTGTATTAAATGTTTGCTTGCAGTCAGGGATTCTGCAGGTAGGTGGCTTCCTTTGGTTGCAGTCGTAGGGCAAGCCACCTGTACATCATTGTTAAGTTTTGATCCTGCCCCTTGCTCAGGGCAATTGGGAAGGGAAGGGAGCCATTTTTAGTTAGTCTCAGCAAGGAAAGCTAATGTACAGGACGTGTGCAAGCTTCCCCTGTACAAAAGCTTCAACCCTTAAGAACAGTTTTAAGAGTCTCCAAAGACTTTCCAGAGAAACAGCCCTAAAGACCAAAGAACTCCAGCTGGAGAATATCTAAGCCTTTACTGGTAGGTCCACTCGGCGTTCAAGAAGCAGTTCGACCCGGTAGCGGAGCCCACATCAGTAAGGGTTAGATTACAGTCAGCCTGGGAGAAGTTAAAAGGGGAATTTTCCTTTAAAGTAAAGAAGAAGTTATTGAAGACAGTTGCCTGTCCTTCATGGGCAGGTTTAGGAAGCTACCAGTTGCATAAAAGCCATTTAAAGACTATTTGTGGTGGAAAACCTCTGAGAACTTCTCCTTGGGCCCCCTGGTTTCCCACTGGGCAAAGGTTGCACGTCCTGTTTAAAGACAATTGTTTACAGGCCCAGCGCGTGACAGAACACTAGCAGCTTGAAAACATGCAATTGTGAGTAGATCAATAGGTACTGCTTCTTAAGGGTGCTCCATGCAGTCATGCTGGACACAAGACCTTAGATCTTGGAGGTCAGGGGAAGAAAAGGTGGCAAAGAAACAAATGAGATCACAGTATTTCCTGCAGAAATTAACACTTGCAAACCAGTAAAGAAGGATTCAGAAGTCTAAGAAGTTTTGAAAAGTTTTGAACATTTTTTCTGTGAAAATCGGAATTTACTTCTGAAGGGAAGGGGAGGCGAGGCAAGGAAGGCGAGGCAAGGCATTTGGAGGATCAGCGTTTTTCCAACCCTTGGGAAACTTTTGGATGTTAAGAAGTTATTTCATGTGAGGTCACTTGACTTGTTTATCTAGGTAGAAATGTTTAATGCAGGAGTTTTCCAAAGATTAATTCAGAAGTCTATTGCATTCCCTACTACCTGATTCACTTGGTGGGGACTGCATGTGGAAGGCCTATGCGCCCCAAGAGATCCTCTACTCCTTTCCTACTTTAAAGGAGCCGTAGTAAGAGCATCATCAGCAACAATACCGTGATGGGATGCTTCAGTCCTCCCACTCAGTTGGCACCAAATCGATTGATCTTCCACAGGAGGAAACCGTGAAATCATGCATGTCGCAAGGCTTCCTAACACAGACTCGGAGACAATCCTCTTAAAGGGATGAAAGGGCATAATCCTGCGGGGGCCGGGGCCTCCTCAGGGGCGGGGGCTCAAACATCTGGGATGAAATTGTAATTGCGAGCCACAGAGTCCAAGTTATTTTTGTTATAGGGAGCAAAAAGGGGCACCTTCATCTTGATTTAAGCCGAGCTGAGCTGTCCAGATGGAGATGTTTCTGTCTCTTTTCTCTGTCGGGCCTCAAGCAAGATATTGGGATATTTTGGAAGTGATGCATTTCTGGGACAAATTACTAAAAACTGAAAAGAAAAATATAACGAATATATATATAAGCTTCTTGAATGGGCTACAGAGACAGAAGGAGTTAAAAGCTGTACTTACTTAGGCAATTCCTCGTTGTCCAATTAAGATTGTCTTCCAAGATTGGTGTACTGGCGGTGGGTCCATACGTGACTGTGGAGCCCTATTCTTGATCTGCATCTTCTCCCGCAGTGAGGGCATCGATTTCCAGGTGGAAGGCGGTCCCAGTCGGGGTTGGCTTCATGACCCTTCCTTTTGGCACGTTTCTCTCTTTTATCCTCCATTAGCCAGTATTGCACCACCTGACATCCGTCGGGAAGTAGCAGCCAATAGTGAAAGGACCAAGGCAGAGACATCTCCAGCTCACCCCCTGTTTGTGTATCAGCCAGCACGTCAACGACTTAAATCTAGACATAGTTTTCTAAGATCTACGGAGACACTCGCTGGAACACCTCAGCAAGCGAGAGTCCAAAAGTGGCAGGCTCAAACCCAGAACCTCAACCAATGGCTGATACCAAATGAGACTCCCCCCTGGGCACACAGAGGACTGGGCGACTTGGAAGGCGCTGAACAGACTGCGCTCTGGCACCACATGATGCAGAGCCAACCTCAAGAAATGGAGCTACAAAGTGGAATCCACGACATGCGAGTGTGGAGAGGAGCAAACCACTGACCACCTACTGCAATGCAACCTGAGCCCAGCCACATGCACAATGGAGGACCTTCTTGCAGCAACACCAGAAGCACTCCAAGTGGCCAGCTACTGGTCAAAGGACATTTAATCAACTACTAAATCAACTAAACAGTGTAATTTCCCCAGTGGTGTAGGGCGCAGACACCCCGTGATAATGCGGCATGTCTCATTAAGAGCCACATTCACTGTTTTAGTGTGGTGGGATGTGTTCCACACTGGGCATGCATACTCAGCAGCAGAGTAGCACAGCGCAAGGGCAGATGTCGTCACTGTATCTGGTTGTGATCCCCAGGTTGTGCTAGT
Source organism: Anolis sagrei (assembly GCF_037176765.1). NCBI lineage: Eukaryota > Metazoa > Chordata > Lepidosauria > Squamata > Anolidae > Anolis > Anolis sagrei. The sequence goes on along the minus strand of NC_090027.1, from coordinate 16,109,492 downwards.
CAGCTTTCGTATGATATTGTTTCTAGCACCCACTTTTTGCTTGATGTTCAGGCAATGCTTCTTGTAGGTAAGAGCACGGTCCAGAGTGACTCCCAGGTATTTGGGTGCGCTGCAATGCTCCAGTGGGGTTCCTTCCCAGGTGTTTGAGCGGTAATGGCACGATCATCAGCATAGATGAAACTCTCTGTCCCTTCTGGCAGTGGCTGGTCATTTGTGTAGATGTTGAACATGAATGGAGCAAGCACGCTCCCTTGAGGCAGGTCGTTCTTCTGTTTCCGCCATCTGCTTCTCTGGCCCTGGAACTCAACAAAAAAGCTCCTGTTTTGTAGCAGGTTTCCTATGAGGCGGGTGAGGTGGTCGTCCTTTGTGATATTATACATTTTTCTCAGGAGGAGGCGGTGGTTCACAGTATCATAGGCTGCTGACAGATCTATGAAGACAGCTCCTGTGATCTGCTGCCTTTCCAAGCCATCTTCTATGTGCTGAGTCAGGTTCAGCACTTGCGATGTGCAGCTTTTGCCTTTTCTGTTATCGGTGGTACATAACGCCTAAGAAATGAGTTCTAATGTATAAAAATAAACAAACCAATTGTTGGAAATGCCATTCACATGTTGGAAGTTTCTTCCACATGTGGTGGACCTATAAAGAAGCAACTACGTTTTGGAAAATGATACATGAAGAAATGCAAAAGAATTTTAAAAAGAAATGCCCAATGAAACCAGAATATTTTCTATTAGGTATGACTGATAAAGAACTAATATTGGACCAAAATGAGGACATTCCATTTACATATATCATGACAGTGGCACGGATGGTATATGCAAGAAATTGGAAAAATGATAAGTCTTGTTGTTTATTCGTTCGGTCGCTTCCGACTTTTTGTGACCTCATGGACCAGCCCAGGCCAGAGCTCCCTGTTGGTCGTCATCACCCCCAGCTCCTTCAGAGTCAAGCCAGTCACTTGAAGGATGGCATCCATCCATCTTGCCCTTGGTCGGCCCCTCTTCCTTTTTCCTTCAATTTTCCCAGCATCATTCTCTTCTCCAAGCTTTCCTGTCTTCTCATGATGTGGCCAAAATACTTCATCTTTGCCTCTACTATCCTTCCCTCCAATGAGCAGTCAGGATTTATTTCCTGAAGTATGGACTGGTTGGATCTTCTGGTGGTCCAAGGCACTCTCAGAATTGTCTTTGGCTTTTTTTGTCTCCACAAAGTTAAAAAAAGTTGTTTAAATACCTGGAAAGCAAAGCTATGAGGAAGATGGCCATTCTGTGGTCTGCTTTGAATCTTGTGCAATAAAGATGCCCATTCTCACAATTTCGTTCTGAAACTACTCTGTAGTATTATACACTGGGCCTCCAAAAGAAAAATACTGCACTCAGCATGACGCTGTAAGTAGCCTCTACGAAACTAAACATTTTTACAGTATGTGTTTGTGAGACTGCTGTATGCATTTATTTATTTACCACATTTTTATCCCGTCCTTTTCAGCCTGAAGGCGACTCAGACTGGCAACAATTAATGCTGAACACAAATAAATACATCATTTAAAACAGGTTAAATCTATATATATATAAATGCTCTGTGCGTACTGAGTACCTTAAAAACAAAAAAACTACATGGCTAAATGACCCCAAATTTGGCAACAAAACTCCTCACAATCCAAGGAGTGACCATCACTGAAAAAATCCCACAAAAACACATGTAAATTCAAAAAATAGAAGAATACAACACACTTTCCATGTCCCCCCTCGTGCTAGTGATACAGAATGAGGGTTCCAAAGCAGTGGCGGCGGCAATGGTTGCTGTTCCCTGCATGTCTCTCGGCCCCTAACTAACACTAAGACAAGGGATCAAAGGGCAGAGGCTGAGGAGGGGGAGAAGAGAGGGGGGGGGGAGGAAAAAGGAGGGAGGTGGGCCACACTCTGTGCACACACTATGACTCTCTTTATCACATACGCACACTCCCACAGCACAAGGGAAGGAGGAAGGTGCCATGATGGGGGTAACAGGGACACACGAAACTGACATTGCTTGGAAAGGAGCCTCAAAGACCATCGAGCCCAACCTCATTTGGCAGTAAAGGAAGACACCATCAAAGCCCTCACAACAGATGGCCAACCAGTTGGAAGGGAGGCTTAAAGGCCATCCAGTCCAACCCCCTCCTTCCTTCCCTTCCTCCCTTTCTCTACTTCCCTTCCTTCTCCTTCCTTTACTTCTTTCCCTCCCTGCCTTCCCTCCTTCCTCCCTTCCTTTCCTTTTCTCTATCACTCCTCCCTCCCTTTCCTTCCCTCCCTTCCCTTCCTCCCTCTCATTCCTTCCTTTTTCTCCTCCCCTCACCAGCTTCATCCTCCTTTATTAAATCTACAGTGTAGATCAGGGGTTCTCAAACTAAGGCCCGAGGGCCAGATGCGGCCCTCCAAGTTCATTTACCCGGCCCTCACTCAGGGTCAACCTAAGTCTGAAATTACTTGAAAGCACACAACAACAACAACAATTCTATCTCATCATCCAAAAGGAGGCTCACACAGGTTGGAGGTTTGAATCCAGGGAGAGCATGGATGAGCTTGCTCTGTCAGCTCCAGCTCCCCATGTGGGCACATGAGGGAAGCTCTCCTACAAGGATGGTAAAACATCAAAACATCCGGGTGTCCCCTGGCAACATCCTTCCAGACAGCCAATTCTCTCACACCAGAAACGACTTGCAATTTCTCAACTTGCACCTAACATGAAAAAAAAAATTCCAAACATATTGTATCTTACGGATTTTAGAACTGGGTGAATGTTGGCCACTAGATTGGCTTTTTAGTTGTTATTGTATTAATTGAATGTTTTAACTATTCTGGTTATTGTTGTTATGTATTTTATCTGTTGAATTGTTGGCATCGAATTGTGCCGGTTGTAAGCCGCCCTGAGTCCCCCCTAGGGGGTTGAGAAGGGCGGGGTAGAAGTGCCCGAAACAAACAAACAAACAAACAAACAAACAAATATCGTGCTGCTCCTTTAGCAGCTATTGAGTAGGACAGTGTTGAAAACAATATGACTGGGAAATGCCCCTGAACTTGAAAAAACTTGAAGACTGTTCAGAAACTTCAACTAGTCCAGCGAGTGGCAGCCAGATTGCTCACCGGAGCGACATACAGGGAGCATACCACCCCCCTGCTGTGCCAGCTCTACTGGCTGCCGATTCAGTTCCGAGCACAATTCAAGGTGTTGGTTTTGACCTACAAAACCCTGTACGGTTCCGGTCCAGTGTATCTGTCCGAACGTATCTCCCTCTACGTCCCACCTCGGAGTCTGAGATCATCTGGGGAGGCCCTGCTATCGACCCCACCACTGTCACAAGTGAGGCTGGTGGGGACGAGGAGCAGGGCTTTCTCAGTGGTGGCCCCCCACCTGTGGAACTCACTCCCGGGGGAGATTAGGGCATCATCATCCCTCCTCGCCTTTAGGAGAAGGGTGAAGACTTGGTTATGGGACCAGGCCTTTGGGCACTCCGGCAATTAAATCAGACAACCAGGCAAGTAAGACCAGCAGGATTGATGAAGTGGAACGTAAAACTAGATCTATGAGTAGCGAACGCTGACCATGTAAGAGGAGAAACTGGGTTTGTATTTGGTTTTATTGATTTTATTGATTTTATGCTTATAATGTATATTTGGTGTTAACTGTGTACTGATGTAATTTTGTGTTTGATTGTTTTTATGATGCAGGCATCAAATTGTGCCTTGCTTTTGTAAGCCGCCCTGAGTCCCCTTCGGGGTGAGAAGGGCGGGGTAAGAGAACCCCAAATAAATAAATAAATAAATAAATGTGGTGGTGCTACCTTCTTGGGAGGTTTTTAAGCAGTGGCTGCCTGGCCATCTGCTGGGGGTGCTTTGATTGTGTGTTCCTACCACACAAGGGAGTTGGATTGGATGGCCCTTGGGGTCTATTCCAACTTGATGACTCTATGATCCTTTCTTCAAAAAGCCAAGAAGCCTGAGCCTTATATGGAGGCAAAAAAAAGGCAAAGCTCATTCCCGTAACAATTTGGTTTAAGAGCGCTTTGGGAGTGGGCTCTTGCCTCTCCCCTCCTGACTGAGTCCTCTGTGAGAAATAAGTGTCTCACAGTCTGGGTATCCATAGTGATGACCTCCAATCTTGCGGCCGCTGAGCAGATTAATGGCCACATTGTGGGACATCATTGTTCCCCAGCTGAGGCCCCGACTGACCCTGTCGCCCAAAATAGCACTCCGAGCCCCATCACTTCCCTCAAGTGTTTGCACCCAGAGATGTTTCTCTCTACCAAGGCACCCCAACCCCATGGCTTTGTAGCATATTTGGGAGGTGAATGCATTCAGCCAGGAAACTGAAGGAGGGTTACCAAAGGGGCAATACCCCTCCGAATGCCCTATCTGTTGGTGTGTGTTTTGAAAAATCCAAGAATACAAGATGGCTAAACTGAAAATGTTGTGTTTTGGGCTTATCATGCAAAGACATGACTCACTAAGAAATATAATAATGTTTGGTAAGCCAGGAAGAGCACATTTCTCATGGATAGACTCACAGCTCCGAGTTGGATGGCACTGAAGCTCTCTCACTCATGCGTTCATTATAAATTGATGTTAATTTGGTAGTTAACAACACAAAGATATATCCACATCTATATAAATACAAATATAATGTTCATTTGTAAGATTAACATAACGCAAAAGCCATTGGATGAATTGACACCAAATTTGGACACAATACATCTATCAGGCCAAAAAGTGACCATCACTCATAAAAACACTGAAAAAAACAGTGGAAGGGACTTCAAAAACCAAAAAATAAAATATATGTTACAACACATGCACAAAGCCACACATATCTACACAAACACACATATATACACATATACATAAATATATACACATAGGTAAAGGGAAAGATTTTCCCCTGACATTAAATCCAGTCATGTCTGACTCTGGGGGTATATACACATATACATGTACACAGACTGGGCCACAGCAACGCGTGGCAGGGGACGAATAGTGTATGTATATGTGTGATAGATATAGATATAGATATAGATATAGATACACACACACACATATACACATACACACAAATATATACACACAAATATATACACACATATATACACATAAAACACATACACACACACTGGGCCACAGCAATGCATGGCAGGGGGCAGATAGTATATCCATATATATTAGTGTCTCCTTCCATACCAAGATGTCCTTTCCTTAAGATCACTGGATCTCAAGCTTCCTAATGCCGCAACCCTTTAATACAGTTCCTCCCATTGTGGTGACCCCCAACCATGCTACTTCATAACTGTAATTTTGCTACTGTTATGAATCTTTATTTATTTATTTATTTATGTAAAACATTAGTATCCCAATCTTCTCACCTCTGTAGAGGGACTCAGACCGGCATACAGCAATCATCATGTAAATATCTGATATGCAGGATGTATTTTCATTCACTGGACCAAATTTGGCACAAATACCTGATCCACCCAAATTTGATTGATTTTGTCATTTGGGAGTTGTAGTTGCTGGGATTTATAGTTAACCTACAATCAAAGAGCATTCTGAACTCCACCAATGATGGAATTGAGCCAAACTTGGCACACAGAACTCCCATGACCAAGGGTAAATACTGGAAGGGTTTGGTGGGCATTGATCTTGAGTTCTGGAGTTGTAGTTCACCTCCATCCAGAGAGCACTGTAGACGGTAAGCAAACAGTATTTTGCCTCCCCCCGTTTTCAACGGTAAGCAAACAGTATTTTGCCTCCCCCCGCCCCAACCAATCATTGATATATATTTTCTGTTCGTCGTGGGAGTTCTGTGTGCCATACAGGGGCGGCTCAACCCATTACGCAAAGTAAGCATTCGCAGTATAGTTGATTTTGCCAGGGGCGCTCTTGAGGTGCTCTTGGGGGAAAATAGACCTTGACATATGCGAGTTGTAGTTACTGGGATGTATAGTTCACCTAAAATCAAAGAACATTCTGAACTCCACCAATGATGGAATTGAACCAAATATGGCACACAGAACTCCCATGACGAACAGAAAATATATATCAATGATTGCTTGGGGGGGGGGGGGGGCGCCAAAATATTGTTTGCTTACCATTGAAAATTACCTAGGGCCGCCTCTGGTGCCATATTTGGTTCAATTCCATCATTGGAGTTCAGAATGCTCTTTCATTTTAGGTGAACTATACATCCCAGTAACTACAACCCGCATATGTCAAGGTCTATTTCCCCCCGAGAGTGCCTCAAGAGCACCCCTGGGCAAAATCAACTATACTGCAAACGCTTACTTTGCGTAATGGTTGACTGTAGACGCAAACAATGATGGATCTGGACCAAAACTGGCACGAATACTCAATATGCCCAAATGTGAACACTGGTGGAGTTTGGGGAAAGTAGACCTTGACATGTGGGAGTTGTAGTTGCTGGGATTTATAGAGTTCCCATGGCCAACAGAAATTCCTGGAAGGGTTTGATGGACACTGTGGACTCAATGATAGATCAGGACCAAACTTGGCACCAATCCTCAATATGCCCAGCTACGAGTACCCCATAATAGCCTTTGAATCATTGAATCCTATAGTTCAGTGTTTCTTGACCTTCCTAATGCTGTGACCCCTTAATACAGTTCCTCATGTTGTGGTGATCCCTAACCATAAAATTATTTTCACTGCTACTTCATAACTGTAATTCTGCTGTTATGAATTGTAATGTAAAAATCCAATATGCAGGATGTATTTTCATTCACTGGACCAAATTGAGCACAAATACCCAATACGCCCACATTTCAATATGGATGGGGTTGGGGAGGGGGATTGATTTTGTCATTTGGGACATGTAGTTGCTGGTATTTATAGTTAACCTACAATCAAAGAGCATTCTGAACTCCACCAACGATGGGATTGAACCAAACTTGGCACACACAACTCCTACGAACAACAGAAAATACTGGAAGGCTTTGGTGGGCACTGACCTTGAGTTTTGGAGTTGTAATTCACCTAAATCCAAAGAGCACTGTGGACTAAAACAATAATGGAGATGGACCAAATTTGGCACGAATACTCAATATGCCCAGATGTGAACACTGGGGGAGCTTAGGAAAAATAGATCTTGATATTTAGGAGTTGTAGTTGCCGTGATTTATAGTTCACCTACAATCAAAGAGCTTTCTGAACCCCACCAATAATAGAATTGGACCAAACTTCCCACACAGTACCCCACGACCAACAGAAAACAATGTGTTTTCTAATGGCCTTTGGTGACCCCTCTGACCCTGCCTCCCCACTCCCCCAGGGGTTCCAACTTCCAGGTTGAGAAACACTGCTTTAGGGTATTTAGGTAAGGCGTCTTTGGAAAAGGGAACTCTGAGAAGGGATGTGATACACATTTTTAATTATTTGAAAGCATATCCCATTGAGGAGGAGTGAGCTTGTTTTCTCCTACTCTGGGTCCTCTCCATGGTCCATGGCAGGGAAGAGTGGAGAACCCCTCCTTGGCCTCTCCAGCCCCCCCCCCCCCCCTCCTCCCTTCCTCCGCTGCAGCTCCTCCTTTCTGAAGTCTTGTGCTCCTAAGTCTCCAGGCAATGCTCTTCTTCCCCACTATGTTATGGAGAAAGCAACCATGAAAGGGGAGAGAGAGGTGCCCTTCTCCGAAGATGCTCTTCCAGGGGCAGCCAGGATAGCAGCAGGTAAGTCCCTATGACGGAAAGTAGAAAACTGGCAAGTGAGGGTGGAGGGAAGTGGAAGTGAATGAGCAAGTTGGCTGAAAGTAAAGAGGCTTGAGTGGAAGGAAAGTGCCCAGAGTCAATGTGCATAAGGAAGACAAGAAGGGCAGGGACTCCATTGACCTTCCAGATCCAAGAGTGAATTTAAGGATTACCCTTAAAGCAGGCTGCAGCAGTGGAGTCTCATCCACCTGACCAAAATCCCAGAACCAAGTGTAGTTCACAGAATCCTAGAGTTAGAAGAGCCCCCCCCCCCCCCCCCCCCCGGTGTTGTTGAAGGGTTTAATGGCTAGAAACACCGAGTTGCTGTGAGTTTTCTGGGCTGTATAGCCCAAAAGTCCACCAGTGTTCACATTTGGGCATATTGAGTATCCATGTCAAGTCACACTGGCAACAAAGATCCACAAAGTCAAAGCCATGGTATTGGCCTCTCCAGCCCCCCCCCCCCCCCCTCCTCCCTTCCTCGGATGTGAGAGCTGGACCTTAGGGAAGGCTGAGCGAAAGAAGATAGATGCTTTTGAGCTGTGGTGTTGGAGGAAAGTTCTGAGAGTGCCTTGGACTGCGAGAAGATCCAACCAGTCCATCCTCCAGGAGGGAAGGATACTAGAGACAAAGTTGAAGTACTTTGGCCACATCATGAGGAGACAGCAAAGCCTAGAGAAGACAATGATGCTGGGGAAAGTGGAAGGTAAAAGGTAGAGGGGCTGACCAAGGGCAAGATGGATGGATGGCATCCTTGAAGTGACTGGAATTGACCTGAAGGAGCTGGGAGTGGTGACGGCCGACAGGGAGCTTTGGCATGGGCTGGTCCATGAGGTCACGAAGAGTCGGAGACGACTGAACGAATGAATGTCAAGTTTGGTCGGATCCATCATTGTTTGAGTCCACCGTGCTCTCTGGATGTAGGTGAACTACAACTCCAAATCTCAAGGTCAACGGCCACCAAACCCTTCCAGTATTTTCTGTTGGTCACGGGACCTCTATAAATCCCAGCAATTACAATTCCCAAAATGTCAAGGCCTATTTTCCCCAAACTCCACCAGTGTTCCCATTTGGGCATTTTTGAGGATTCGTTCCAAGTTTGGTCCAGATCCATCATTGTTTGAGTCCACAGTGCTCTCTGAATGCAGATGAACTACAACTCCAAAACTCAAGGTCAACGCCCACCAAACCCATCCAGTGTTTTCTGTTGGTCATGGGAGTTCTGTGCGCTAACTTTGGTTCAGTTCCATTGTTAGTGGAGTTTAGAATGCTCTTTGATTGTAGATGAACTATACATCCCAGCTACTACAATTCTCAAATGACAAAATCAATCCTCCCAACCCCACAGGTATACAAATTTGGGTGTATTGGGTATTTGTGCCAAATTTGGTCCAGTGAATGAAAATATATACTCCATATCAGATATTTACATTACTATGCATAACAGAAGCAAAATTACAGTTATGAAGTAGCAATGAAAATAATTTCATGATTGGGGGTCACCACAACATGAGGAACTGTATTAAGGGGTCACAGCATTAAGAAGGTTGAGAACCACTGTCTTAAAGGCATCTCTATCCATTTATTAATTTATTAAACATCTTTATTCATGAGTTAGATGAAGGGTTAGAAGGCATGATCACCAAGTTTGCAGAAGACACCAAATTGGGAGGGAGAACTAATACTCCAGAAGGCAGGAGCAGAATTCAAAACAATCGTAACAGATTAGAGAGATGAAACTTAACAGGATAAATGCAACATACTCCAATTAGGCAGGGGAAAAAATAAATGCAAAGATACAGAATGGGGGATGTCTGGCTCAACAGCAGTACATGTGAAAAAGATCTTGGAGTCCTCGTGGACAACAAGTTAAACATGAGCAAACAATGTCATGTGGCGGCTAAAAAAGCCAATGGGATTTTGGCCTGCATCAATAGGAGTATAGCGTCTAGATCAGGGGTCCTCAAACTAAGGCCCTCACTAAGGGTCAACCTAAGTATGAAACTACTTGAAAGCACACAACAACAACAACAATCCTATCTCATCAGCCAAAACCAGACCTACATTTTCCATTGAAATACTAATAAGTTTATATTTGTTAAAACTGTTCTTAATTTTTATTATTGTATTGTTTTAAAATGTTTTTTGCACTATAAATAAGATATGTGCGGTGTACATAGGAATTCATTCATGTTGTTTTGAATTATAATCCGGCCCACCAACAGTTTGACGGACGGTGACCTGGCCCTCTGTTTAAAAAGTTTGAGGACCCCTGGTCTAGATCCAGGGAAGTCATGGAGGGCGACTAGAATGATCAAAGGTCTGGAGAACAAGCCCTATGAGGAGTGACTCAAAGAGCTGGGCATGTTTAGCCTGCAGAAGAGAAGACTGAGAGGAGACATGATAGCCATGTATAAATATGCAAGGGGAAGTCCTAGGGAGGAGGGAGCATGGTTGTTTTCTGCTGCCCTGGAGACTAGGATGTGGAGCAATAGCTTCAAACTGCAAGAAAGGAGATTCCACCTGAACAGTCAACTTCCTGACTGTGAGAGCTGTTCAACAGTGGAACTCTCTTCTCCAGAGTATGGTGGAGGCCCCTCTTTGGAGGCTTATAAACAAGAGACTGATGGTCATCTGTCAGGATTGATTTGAATGCAATATTCCTGCTTCTTGGCAGGTGGTTGGACTGGATGGTCCATGAGGTCTCTTCCAACTCTATGATTCTGTGATTCTATTTACATGTACTGAAGGAGATGGGAACCCAAACATTCTGCCACAGTAGAATGTTTTCCATGCGTTTTGCATGCGTTTTCCCAGCCTAACACATGCAATTCCGTTAAATGTACAAATGGTATATATCTGCAGTGTGCCCCATAAAAAAGCCTGTCCGTGCGACTTAGTGTTCATGCGCTGCACATGCACGTCCAGTACGTCCGTCTTTGAAAAACCTTCCTGCCTCGGAACTCTAGGTTATTAAAGACGCCGTGCTGTAAAGCATTGGGAGGGGGCGGCCAGAGGCAATAACAGCTAAGTGCAAAGCCAGGGGATGTTGGCAGTTGCTTATTAAGTTGTACAAAGCAGATTAGAGCCGCAGCAGCAACAGCAGCCGCAGCAGACAGCATCTCCTCAGTCTCCCAACTGGGCTGGGCTGGGGAGGGGTCTTTGTCTCCTGCCCCTCCACCCCCAAGAGATGGTGGATTCAAGCAGAGAGCATTCTCATTCATGGAGCAGTGGGACCAAGAGACCAGTCAGGGGAGCAGAGGGCTTTTCGGTTTGGCACGCTGGCACATGTGAGTAGAAGTTTGCCTTTTTTTGAATAATAGGGAAATCACTGTTTTACATTCCCAGGAACTTCTAGTGCGCTCATAAATGGAAGAGGGTGAATGGGAGGCTGGAACAAAGGAGAGGAGGAGGAGAGCATCATCCTAAAGAAAAGGGAATGGGCTGGTGACCCCAACTGGTCCCTGGCCTTTGGGAGAAATGACCTCAGGTCTACAATGGGAGGGCTGGCCTTGCAAGGAGGAGGGAATGGACAGAGCAGTCCTTCTCATTCTGGTCTGGTTCAGCTTCTCATGCAAGCATCCGTTGGTCTGGTAGAAATGGCAGGAGGTTGGACCGGGTGGCTCACAAGGTCTCTTCCAGATCTATGATTCTATGAAATCTATGGTTTTGACTTTTAAAAACCACACACACACACACTGATATATATATATATATATATATATATATACTGTTCTTGTTGTTAATTCGTTCAGTCACTTCCGACTCTTCATGACCTCATGGACCAGTCCATGCCAGAGCTCTGTCTCGGCTGTGGCCACCCCCAGCTCCTTCAGAGTCAAGCCAGTCACTTCAAGGATACCATCCATCCATCTTGCCCTTGGTTGGCCCTTTTTCCTTCCATTTTCCCCAGCATCATTGTCTTCTCTAAGCTTTCCTGTCTTCTTATGATGTGGCCAAAATACTTCATCTTTGCCTCTACTATCCTGAAATATGGACTGGTTGGATCTTCTCGAAGTCCAAGGCACTCTCAGAACTTTCCTCCAACACCACAGCTCAAAAGCATCTATCTTCCTTCGCTCAGCCTTCGCTATGGTCTAGCTCTCACATCCGGGGGAATACCATTGCTTTAACTATGCAGATCTTGGTTGCCAGTGTGATGTCTCTACTCTTCACTATTTTATCGAATATATATATATGTGTGTGTGTGTGTGTGTGTGTGTGTGTGTAAAAATATCCTGCCTTTCTCCTGATATTGGCCTTTAAAGGGTTTTTTTCCTTTAAATATCCATTTTGAAAATATTATTTTGCAAAATGTGATCTCTTTCAAAATATTACATGCCCTTCCAGGGGTGCTTTGGTATGCTTTTTGAGATAAGCATAGACTCATTCAGGAAAGTATGTAAGTCATGTATGTCTAGAAACAGTGTGGAACAGGACATGTCTTGTGTTTTGGTTTTACCTTATTGTAATATGCTGTTGGGCTTGGCCTCATGTAAGCCACCCCGAGTCCTTATTGGGGAGATGGTGGCGGGGTATTAAATAAAGTTTATTATTATATTATTATATCTAATAGACTTTCTCTTACAAACAGTCTGTTTGCTTTCTCTCTCCTTCCTCTTTAGCACAGCGTTTCTCAACCTGGGGGTTGGGACCACTGGGGGGGGGGCGGTCATCACGTGGTGTCAGAGGGGTCACCAAAGACCATTAGAAAACACAGTATTTTCTGTTGGTCATGGGGGTTCTGTATGGGAAGTTTGGCCCAGTTCTATCCTTCGTGGAGTTTAGAATGTTCTTTCATTGTAGGTGAACTATAAATCCCAGCAACTACATCTCCCAAGTGTCAAGGTCTATTTTCCCCAGTGTCCAACAGTGTTCACATTTGGACAGATTGATTATCCATACCAAGTTTGGTCCAAATCCATCATTTTTTGAGTCCAGTGCTCTCTGGATTTAGGTGAACTACAACTCAAAAACTTAAGGCCAATGTCCACCAAAACCTTCCAGTATTTTCTCTTGGTTATGGAAGTTCTGTGTGTCATGTTTGGTTCAATTCCATTGTTGGTGGAGTTCAGAATGCTCTTTGATTGCAGGTTAATTATAAATCCCAGCAACTACAACTCCCAAATATCAAAAACCTACAACCCTACCAGTATTCAAATTTAGGTATATTGGGTAATTGTGCCAAATTTGGTCTAGTGAATGAAGGCATTGGTCCCTCATAATAATGTACAATCATTAATAACATTGGCTGAGACATAATTTAATAGGCAGAAGGGAATGCAGAGAAAAATCCACAGAGAGTTTTGCTATAGTGAAGTCCTGGCATTTTATCCTATATTGGTATTGTTTGCAGCCAGAAACTTTGATACAGGATAATATGCTAAGAGCTGGGCTGGCAACTCTTAAGTAAATTTCTTTGCGATTCAGCAGCTTTCTCTCCTCTTGGATTCCTTTCCTTGTAAAACTCTTCTTTCTTCCCCTAACCCATTCCAAACTAAACCATGCATCCTGCCACAATCTCCTTCCAACCAACATGAATCATAGAATCATAGTTTGAAGAGACCCCCAGGGGCCATCCAGTCTGACCCCCTGCTATGCAGGAAAAGCACAAATTAGATGGCCATCCAGCCTCTCTTTAAGAGCCTCAATTGGACACTCCGAGGCAGAGAGTTCCACTGTTGAACAGCTCTTCTTATGGTCAGAAAGTTCTTCCTAAGGTTCAGGTGGACTCTCCTTTCCTGTCATTTGAACCCATGTTTCCATTGAGTCCTAGTCTCCAGGGCAGCAGAAAACAAGCCTGCTTCCTCTGCCTTATGACAGCCTTTCAAATATTTAATCATGGCTCTTTTATGATTTGATTAATTTACTTATTATCCCACTGGGTTGCTGTGCATTTTCCCAGCTGTATGGCCATGTTCCAGAAGCATTATCTCCTGACGTTGTGCACACATCTATGGCAGGCATTCTCAAAGGTTGTGAGGTCTGTTGGAAACTAGGCAAGTGGAGTTTTTATATGTGTGCAATGTCCAGAGTGGGAAAAGAACTCTTATCTGTTGGAGGCAAGTGTGAATGTTGCAATTGGCCACCTTGATTGACATTGAATGGCCTTGCAACTTCAAAGCCCGGCTGCTTGCTGCCTGGTGGAATCCTATATATATCTGTGGAATGTCCAGGGTGGGAGAAAGAACTCATGTCTGTTGGAGGCAAGTGGGAATGTTGTAATTGGCCAACTTGATTAGCATTTAATGGCCTTGCAGCTTCAAAGCCTGGCTGGTTGCTGCCTGGAGAATCCTTTGTTGAGAGGTGTTAGCTGGCCCTGATTAATTCTTGTCTGGAATTCTCCTGATTTTTTTAGTGTTCCTCTTTATGTAGTGTCCTGTGTTTAGAGTTTTTTAGTTTTGGTAGACAGATTTTGTTCATTTTCATGGTTTCCTAATTTCTGTTGAAACTGTCTACATCAGTGGTTCTCAACCTGTGGGTCCCCAGGTGTTTTGGCCTACAACTCCCAGAAATCCCAGCCAGTTTACCAGCTGTTAGGATTTCTGGGAATTGAAGGCCAAAACATCTGGAGACCCACAGGTTGAGAACCACTGGTCTACATGCTTGTGGATTTCAATGGTTTCTCTGTGGTCCAGCATTACTGTGTTCTTGAATAATATGCTGTGCAATTAAATGCTAATCAAGATGATTAATTGCAACATTCACACTTGCCTCCAACAGACAAAGAGTTCTTTCTCCCACCACAGACATTTCACAGATATATAAACCTCATTTGCCTAGTTTCCAACAGACCTCACAACCTCTGAGGATGCCTGCCATAGATGTGGGCAAAATGTCAGGAGGGAATGCTTCTGGAACATGGCCACACAGCCTGGGAAACTCAGCAACCCAGTGATTCCAGCCATGAAAGCCTTTGACAACACATCAGTATTAATCTGCTTTTGCCATTTTCTTCACTTAGGTTCAGACATGGGAGGCAATGCTTTCACCTGGCAAAATCTTAGAGATTTTGCACCCAAGAGCCAACCCAAGGAACACAACAACAGCATGCTTTGATCCCTGGACTGGAAATGGAGCTGCCTGCAGGGTGTTTCAGATAAATAGACAACATTGGCTGAGTTGCAAATGCTACTTTGGGGATCTTTATCTCAGACTGAAAAGAACCAGTGAGCGGAGGCACCAAACCAACGTCGCACGTGCCACCTGGATGGAGACTAGGAAAGCCTCTTTGCCCCTGAAGCATCCCATGACGCTACACTACCAACCAGAGTTCAGGGAAGAGAGGCCGCTGGCTGCATCTGTGACCTTGGTTCTGTTTTCACTGCTGTTGCTTCTGGCCTTGCCATCCAATGCCAACCCTGTGCCCACTCCCACAGATGAAAGTGGGGAGATAGTGGTAAGTAGCAATAGAAGCAATGCTTACCATTATTCATATCCCAGCTGAAATATGGCTTTCCCAAGACTTGGGGAAATCCCATTGGGGAGGATAACCCAGAGGCAGGAATTTTGCACCGTTTCCATAAGGTATTAAATACTGAAATATTACGGAAATTGCTGTGCACAGAAATATACATGGGTTGTTTTGATGCAAGACTTTGAGGTTGTATGGGGAAAATGCATCTCCCACACACAAAAATGCAGAGATTGAAAGAGAACCATCTGCATATTCTTCAGTGCATATCCTTCTTGGAGCTGGACTCATGAAATGGCCTGCTAATGCAAAATGGTCAGAAGAATTGAACTTCCTGGAAGGAAAGTTATAACTCAGTGTTTCTCAACCTGGGGATCGGGACCCCTGCGGGGGTCGCGAGGGGATGTCAGAGGGGTCACCAAGGACCATCACATAACACAGTATTTTCTGTTGGTCATGGGGGTTCTGTGTGGGAAGTTTGGTCCAATTCTGTCATTGGTGGGGTTGAGAATGCTCTTTGATTGTAGGTGAACTATAAATCCCAGCAACCACAACTCCTAAATGTCAAGGTCTGTTTTCCCCAAACTCCACAAGTGTTTACATTTAGGCATATTGAGCATTTGTGCCAAGTTTGGTCAAGATCCATCATTGTTTGATTCCACAGTACACTCTGGCTGTAGGTGAACTACAACTCCAAAACTCAAGGTCAATGTCCACCAAACCCTTCCAGTATTTTCCGTTGGTCATGGGAGTTCTGTATGCCAAGTTTGGTTCAATTCCATTGTTGGTGGAGTTCAGAACGCTCTTTGATTTTAGGTGAACTATACATTCCAGCAACCACAACTCCACCAGTGTTTACATTTAGACATATTGAGTATTCATACCAAGTTTGGTCCAGATCCATCATTGTTTGAGTCCACAGTGCTCTTTAGAAGTAGGTGAACTACAACTCCAAAACTCAAGGTCAATGCCAGTATTTTCTGTTTGTCATGAGAGTTCTGTGTGCCAAGTTTGGTTCCATTCCGTCATTGGTGGAGTTCAAAATGCTCTTTGATTTTAGGTGAACTATAAATCCCAGCAACTACAACTCCCAAATGACAAAATCAATTCCTACCCAACAACCCCACCAATACTCAAATTTGGGCGTATCAGGTATTTGTGAAAAAATTGGTTCAGTGAATGAAAATACATCTGCATATCAGATATTTACATGACGATTCACAACAGAAGCAGAATTACAGTTATGAAGTAGCAATGAAAATAATTTTATGGTTGGGTGTCAACATAACATGAGGAACTGTAATAAGGAATCTCAGCATTAGGAAGGTTGAGAAACACTGGTATGGCGAAATTGACACGTGTTCTTTACCTCTCATCTCTCCCTAGGAGTGGCTGATGCAGTATGGATACCTTCCTCCATCTGACCCAATCACAGGCCAGCTGCAGACATGGGAGGCAGTGACAAGTGCCATCCGGGTCATGCAACATTTTGCAGGCATTGCAGAGACTGGGATCCCAGGTAGAGTAACCATCTAAAGAATTCAACTGAACAGTTCAGTGAAAGAGTGTATATTTTGCAGTCTAGGGATCTCTAGATGGAGTTGGAAAGTTTGCATTAATGTCAAAGGACATCTGACAGTCAGTGCTTTCTGACCAATAGTCATAGCAATGTCCATTGCCAGAATGTCGGATTCTAATAGGGAAGTCTTTGGAAGGCTCAGGGATTTTTCAAAGCCACAAAGGTCATCTATGGACCAAGAAATCATGGCATACAGCCTCTCCGCTCATCAGATGGAACCAAACTCCTGAAGGACCAAAAATCAATCGCACTACGTTGGAAAGAACACTACCAAAGCCTCCTGAACCGCAGCTCCAATGTGGCCGAAGAGGTTCTCTCACAAATCCCGCAACAACAAACCAGGGATGAGCTTGCAGCACTGCCTAGTTTGGAAGAAGTCAGCAATGCCGTCAACTAACAAAAAAATAACAAAGCCAGCGGACCGGATGGGATCCCTGCTGAAATCTTTAAACAGGGAGGACCTGAGCTGCCACAACAACTCCACCAGCTCATAGAAAAAGTGTGGGTGACTGAGAAAATCCCAGCAGATTTCAAGGATGCCACCATCATCACCCTCTTCAAAAAAGGGGATAGAACAGACTGTGGAAACTATCGAGGTATCTCCCTTCTAACCTCAGCTGGGAAAATCCTCGCAAGAATCCTTGCAAACCGCCTTCTGCCCCTCTCAGAAGACACCCTCCCAGAATCCCAGAACGGCTTCCGCCCCTCCAGAGGAACCGTGGACATGATCTTCACTGCACGATAGCTCCAAGAAAAATCAACAAAATCAACCTCTGTACATGGCATTCATCGACCTTGTCAAGGCATTCGACACAGTGAATCGCAGCGCTCTCTGGACCATCCTCCACAAAATCGGGTGCCCTAACAAATTTGTGAACATCCTGCGGCTCCTCCATGATGACATGATGGCAACAGTCTTGGACAGCAATGGCTCCCAAACCCATTTAAAGTGGAATCCGGTGTCAAACAGGGATGTGTTATTGCCCCAACTTTATTCTCCATCTTCATCGCTATGATACTTCATCTTGTTGATGGGAAGCTTCCCACCGGAGTGGAAATCATCTATCAGACAGATGGCAAGCTATTCAACCTCAGCAGACTGAAAGCCAAAACCAAGGTTACAACAACATCTGTTATAGAACTCCAGTATGCTGATGACAATGTCATCTGTGCACATTCCAAAGAAATGCTGGACTATTCTAACAACTACCATGACAGATTACACAGAGAAGCCACTGAAATCTACAAGCACGTGGACAATTTCAACAGAAAGGAGGAAACCAATGAAATAAACAAAATCTGGCTACCTACCTCAAACAGACAACACACAACAACCCAGTGATTCCGGCCATGAAAGCCTTCGAAGATAAATTTAACTAATACACTTTCACCTTGTATAATCCTGGGATTTGCAATTTACCATTTTATTTAGTCACCAGATGTCCCCTGCCACGAGTTGCCATGGCCCACATGGGGGTTCTGTGTGGGAGGTTTGGCCCAATTCTATCGTTGGTGGGGTTCAGAATGCTCTGTGATTGTAGGTGAACTATAAATCCCAGCATCTACAACTCCTAAATGTCAAGATTCTATTTTTCCCAAACTCCACCAGTGTTCACATTTGGGCATATTGAGTATTCGTGTAGAGTTTGGTCCAGAGCCATCATTGTTTGAGTCCACAGTGCTCTCTGGATGGAGGTGAACTACAACTCCAAAACGAAAGGACACTGCCCGCCAAACCCTTCCAGTATTTTCTGTTGGTCATGGGAGAACTGTGTGCCAATTTGGCTCAATTCCATCATTGGTGGGGTTCAGAATGCTCTTTGATTGTAGGTGAACTATAAATCCCAGCAACTACAACTCCCAAATGACAAAATCATATTTTTTGAGTGAAGGACATACATTGGGTTGTTAGCTGTCTTGTGTCCAAATTTGGTGTCAATTTGTCCAGTGGTTTTTGAGTTCTGTTAATCCCACAAACGAATGTTACATATTTATTTATATAGATAGAACGCTAGTGTCCAACCAAACTATGCATCCCAGAATGCCACAGGATGTAATGATGGTTGTTAAAGTGCTATACTTGTGTAGTTTGAAAGGGTTCCAAAATGCAAGACAATCTGGACTGATTTAATTTTTGCTGTCAGGCTGTTTTACTGTTTGCTTTCTTTTACATCGTTGATGTTTTTACTCATTTTCCCTTCATTACAAGCAGATGATGCCACACTGACTCTGATCCGGATGCCTCGCTGTTCACTGCCCGATATAATCACCCCCTTCCCAGAAAAACTTCCTTTGAGAGAAAAAGGGAGGAGGAAAAGGCAGAAAAGAAAGAAGAGTCGCAGCAGAAGGAGTGCAGGCTCTGTTTGGACTAAGAGGAACATCTCCTGGAGGTAAGTATGTGCATAAAGGTACCTTGGGAAGATACACGGTGTCTAGTTTTGAGACAGAAGTTTGTCTCTACTTGTAATGTGGAAGGATGGTGCATTTCCATATATGGCTTGATCCATCACCTGACTAAATAGGTGAGCTAACCTTGAAATGCTCTAGGTCAGTGTTTCTCAACCTTCCTAATTCCAAGATCCCTTAATATAGTTCCTCATCTGGTGGTGACCCCCAACCATAACATTATACTTCATATACAAATATATATTATTATTATTATTATTATTATTATTATTATTATTATCTTTATTAACTATATATATATATATATATATATATATAGTTAATAAAGATAATAATAATAATAATAATAATAATAATAATAATAATAATACATAGTATACTACATCACGGCGTTCCATGCAGTCATGCCGGCTACATGACCTTGGAGGTGTCTATGGACACCGCCGGCTCTTCGGCTTAGAAATGGAGATGAGCACCACACCCCAGAGTCGGACACGACTGGACTTAATGTCAGGGGACAACCGTTACCTTTACCCATACTACATATACTACTTCAATACTGTAATTTTGCTGCTGTAATGAAAAGTTATGTAAATATCTGACATGCAGGATGTGTTTTCATTCACTAGACCAAATTTGGCATAAATATCCAATATGTTAAAATCAACCCCCCTCCCCAATTCCACCAGTATTCAAATGTAAACATATTGGATATTGGATCATTTGGGAGTTGTAGTTGCTGGGATTTCTAGTTCACCTACAATCAAAGAGCATTCTGAACTCCACCAACAATGGAATCGGGCGGCTCAACCAATTACGCAAAGTAAGCATTCGCAGTATAGTTGATTTTGCCCAGGGGTGCTCTTGAGGCGCTCTTGGGGGAAAATAGACCTTGACATATGGAGTTGCAGCTACTGGGATGTATAGTTCACCTAAAATCAAAGAGCATTCTGAACTCCACCAATGATGGAATTGAACCAAATATGGCACACAGAACTCCCACGACGAACAGAAAATATATATCAATGATTGGTTGGGGGGGAGGGGGCAAATACTGTTTGCTTACCGTTGAAAATTACCTAGGACCGCCTCTGAATGGAATTGAATCAAACTTGGCACACAGAACACCTATAACCAACAGAAAATACTGGAAAGGTTTGATGGGCATTGACCTTGAGTTTTGGAGCTGTAGTTCACCTACATCCAGAGAGCACTGTGGACCCAAACAATGGTAGATATTGACCAAATTTGGCACAAATACTCAATATGCCCAAATGTGAACACTGGTGGAGTTTGGGGAAAATAGGCCTTGACATTTGAGAGTTGTAGTTGCTGGGATTTATAGTTCACCTACAATCAAAGAGTCTCTTGAACCCCACCAACGATAGAATTGGGCCAAATGTCCCCCATAGAACCCCCATGACCAACAAAAAATACTTAATTTTCTGAAGGTCTTTGGCAACGCCTCTGACACCCCCTTGTGACCCCCCCCCCCAGGGTCCCGACCTCCAGGTTGAGAAACACTGTCCTAGAAATCTTTCCAGAAGTTCACTTGTGTTGTCCCATTCTAAGCAATACATCGCCCTCCCAATGTCTCAGCCAATCATGATCTATATGCAAATACATTATCCGCTAGACCAGTGGTTCTCAACCTGTGGGTCCCCAGGTGTTTTGTCCTACAACTCTCAGAAATCCCAGCCAATTTATGAGCTGTTGAGATTTCTGGGAGTTGAAGACCAAAACATCTGGGGACGCAGAGGTTGAGAACCACTGCGCTAGACACTTGTCAAGCACATATTCTGGGTTAGATTTTTCATACCTGTGAATCATGCCCCTAGGAGTGAGAAAATCATAGAATCATAGAATCAAAGAGTTGGAAGAGACCTCATGGGCCATCCAGTCCAACCCCTGCCAAGAAGCAGGAATATTGCACTCAAATTACCCCTGACAGATGGCCATCTAGCCTCTGTTTAAATGCTTCCAAAGAAGGAGCCTCCACCACACCACAGAGAGTTCCACTGCTGAACGGCTCTCACAGTCAGGAAGTTCTTCCTCATGTTCAGATGGAATCTCCTCTCTTGTAGTTTGAAGCCATTGTTCCGCATCCTAGTCTCCAAGGAAACAGAAAACAAGCTTGCTCCCTCTTCACTGTGGCTTCCTCTCACATATTTATACATGGCTATCATATCTCCTCTCAGCCTTCTCTTCTTCAGGCTAAACATGCCTAACTCTTTAAGTCACTCCTCATAGGGCTTGTTCTCCAGACCCTTGATCATTTTAGACGCCCTCCTCTGGAAATATTCCAGCTTGTCAATATCTCTCTTAAATTGTGGTGCCCAGAATTGGACACAATATTCCAGGTGTGAAAGCGGTATATAAATCATGTAAATAAATAAATAAATAAATATGCATTTATTTATTATAATATACGTAGTTCAATCCACACTCCTTTCCAAATTATGTAACATAAGTTAGGAACCAAAGTCTATGGTGTCTAATACCAGCAGAAAATCCCACCAACATCTCTTTCTATCTTTGGCCAGAAAAAAAATACAACACCAAAAAACAATTAATTATATTCTGCACTTTTTTGACATAGCAAACCAGCTGTTTCACCTGCTTCATTCTCTCTAACTACTCCATTCTCTCTACAAGGCTGACCATGTTTGGAGCTCCTGTTATACAAATAGAAGCGAAGCAATTCAGTTGGAGTGATTCCCTGATTTTTTTTTGGGAATGCTCTTTATGAAACCGGAATATTTAAATAAGTTAATGAATTGGATGTCATATTAAAAAACAGGGGGGAAACTTGCATCAGGAGGATTCCTGCATGAAGATTTCAGGAACATTGTTGTGTGATGTATAACAAGCGCGTAACACCCGTATGTCACTCAGGCACATGCAGAGCAAAAGATTAACCAGGGATTGGCCAAACAAACCAATCCATCTTGCTGAGTTTTAATCCAGCTTTGTCCAAACTCTTGCTCTCATGTATTAAAATTAATAAGGGCTCCAAAATGCCGAGCCACGGCAGTACAAATACTAATGTGCCTTTGCACAGAAGGAGAGTTGGAGAGAAAGAGAATGCAGATGACAAACAAATTTTGGGTATTTTTGGAATTCTTTGCAGAAATGAGTAAAAGGTAAAAAGTAAAGGTTTCCTCTTCATATTAAGACTAGTGGCTTCCAACTCTGGGGGTTGGTTCGCCTCTCCATTTCTAAGCTGAAGAGCCGGCGTTGTCCATAGACACCTTCTAGGCCATGTGGCCAGCATGACTGCATGGAGCGCCATTACCTTCTCACCAGAGCAGTACCTATTAACTGTTGTGCAGCAAGCAGATTCTACACAAAGTCCCAAGCCCAAATGCACAGGACTCACAGACAAGAGGAAAAATGAACAGAAAAATATTTACTCTTAATAGCAGAGATGAAACACAAACTTGCAATGTTGCATACAAAAAACAAACAGGGCAAGAAACTTACATAGTCTTTGTAAGTAACATAAAATAAGGCATCTTCATCTTAAGTCAAGTGAGAGAGCAAAACATAAACCTTGAGTAAACAGCTATTCCACCATAACCTTCTTTGGAGCAGCATAACAGCTTCTCTCCAACCTGCTCCCCAGAGCAGAGCCTTTGAGCATGCTGCATAGACCTCCTCAGAGAAAAAGCTCTCCAGAACTGTATTCTTAAAACCCATACAGTTATACCCCATTAGTTGTGGCCCGTGCTTGCTGGTTGACCTACATTACTAGCTGCACATAATAATTACCATCATAAGGTTTTTCTTCAACACACAAACACTTGGTCCTACTACAACTTACTGTAACATTATCTACTCAGTGTATTGTTGAAGGCTTTCATGGCCGGAATCACTGGGTTGTTGTAGGTTTTTTCAGGCTATATGGCCATGTTCTAGAGGCATTCTCTCCTGACGTTTCACTTGCATCTATGGCAAGCATCCTCAGAGGTAGTGAGGTCTGTTGCAACTAGGAAAATTGGGTTTATATATCTGTGGAATGACCAGGGTGAGACAAAGAACTCTTGTCTGCTACTCACACCTAGCTCCAACAGACAAGAGTTCTTTGTCCCACCCTGGTCATTCCACAGATATATAAACCCATTTTTCCTAGTTCCAACAGACCTCACTACCTCTGAAGATCCTTGCCATAGATGCAGGCGAAACATCAGGAGAGAATGCCTCTAAAACATGGCCATATAGCCCGAAAAAACCTACAACAACCCATTATCTACTCACATTTGCATGTTTTTGAATTGCCAGGTTGGCAGAAGCTGGGGCTAACAGTGAGAGCTCCTCCCGCTCCCCAGATTTGAACCGCCAACCTTTCCATCAGCAAGATCAGCAGCTCAGCGGTTTAACCCACTGCGCCACCAGGGAGAAATTAGTGGGAATGTCCAAAACGTGTATATGGAAGTACAACCAAATCTTTCCCCTATCATGAGAGGCTTGGGTCCTGTTAGCAGCATTTCTCAACCTGGGGGTCAGAACCCCTGAGGGGGTCACGAGGGGGTGTCAGAGGGGTCACCAAAGACCATCTGAAAACAGTATTTTCTGTTGGCCATGGGGGTTCTATGTGGGATGTTTGGCCCAATTCTGTTGTTGATGGGGTTTAGAATGCTCTTTGATTGTAGGTGAACTATAAATCCCAGCAACTACAACTCCCAAATGTCAAGGTCTATTTTCCCCAAACTCTACCAGTGTTCTCATTTGAACATAGAGTATTCATGCGAAGTTTGATCCAGATCCATCATTTCTTGAGTCCACGGTGCCCTTGATGTAGGTGAACTACAACTCCAAAACTCAAGGTCAATGCCTACCAAACCCTTCCAGTATTTTCTGTTGGTCATAGGAGTTATGTGTGCCAAGTTTGGTTCAATTCCATCATTGGTGGATTTCAGAATGCTCTTTGATTGTAGGTGAACTATAAATCCCAGCAACTACAACTCCCAAATGACAAAATTAACCCCTCCCCCAAACCCACAATTATTCAAATTTGGGCATATTGGATATTTGTGCCAAATTTGGTCCAGTGGATGAAAATGCATCCTGCATATCAGATATTTACATTAGGATTCATAACAGTAGCAAAATGACAGTTATGAAATAGCAACGAAAATAATGTTATGGTTGGGGGTCACCACAATATGAGGAACTGTATTAAGGGGTCACGGCATTAGAGTCACACATATATGTAACTATGTGTTATGTGTGCATATGGTTTCTTTGTGTACTAGTGGGTCTCTCCCAGCATCTTATACCCCATCCAAACCCCTTCTTGCCTGATACAGGATCTTGCCAAAGGGTGATACATTACTCTTGTCCCTGTTCAAGTGGGAGACAAAATCGAATTAGCTGATTAAATTTTGTTAACCTGAGGCGTATTTATGGTACACAATAAACCAAGGTCTGTAAAAATAGAATAAAATGGGATGTTTCTGGAAACATAGCGCATATTATGCAGCCAAATTGTTCAAAACCTGCAAAACTCAGTCAGATTTGTTAATGAATTCCAACTGGACCGGGAATGCTAAAGTACCATAAGTTAACAATCACTGGTGCATGAAACATTTTGCTCAGCGGTTGATGGACCACTAAACTCTAACAAACTGCATAACCAAATAGCAGGCAATCACTTTCCATAATGACACAATCCATTACAGCCCACTAGGCTCCATGGAGGGAGAAAGTGTTCATTCCCTGGAAAAGGCAGCCAGATTTGTCAATTGATTCCAGTCCTAAGTGTCTTGCTGGCTTGCCGTCTGTTTGGATGTGAAAACAGACCCTACTCTGTATTAAAGACTATCACATATATTAAGCTTTTAAATGGCTTGCACTTCAGAATGGCTTCATTCCACCCAATTTAATTTCTGGGTATGTGGTGTGCCACAGTGGGAAGCGATATGCTGACTCTTGAGTGGGAATTACATGGCACTCCAAACTGTGCAGGACTGCAACTTTCAGCATTCCTCTACTTTGACTAGGACTGCCATGAATTGCAATCTAACAATGCAGCATGATTTCCCCCTCGTTCTAAACCATATAGGGGCCAGAATCACTGGGTTGTTGTGAGTTTTCCAGAATGTATGGCCATGTTCCAGAAGCATTATTATTATTATTATTATTATTATTATTATTATTAAACTTTATTTGTACCCCGCTAGCATCTCCCGAAGGACTCGATGCGGCTTTCAAAGGCCAAGGCCTCAAAACACAATACAACAATACAATACCAAGAACAAAATAAAAACAGTTAAGCAAAGTAAACAACAGCAATAACAATACATTGAGACATCAAGACACTATAAAACTGGGCCAGGCCGGGTAATGGGTACATGATTAAAAGTGCTGATGTGGCAAGGAGGTATGTAGGATTATAAATAGGTGCTGTGTGCGGTGTGCAGAATCTTAATTTTACTAAAGTGCTTCTAGGATTTGGTATTGGGGGTTCCTAATCTGAAAAGGCACATCGGAACAGCCAGGTCTTCAAGTTCTTTCTGAAGATTGCCAACGAAGGGGCCTGTCTGAGATCTTTTGGGATGGCGTTCCAAAGTCGGGGGGGCCACCACAGAAAAGGCCCTGTCTCGAGTCCCCACCAAGCGCGCTTGCGACGCGGGCGGGATCACGAGCAGGGCCTCTCCAGATGACGGGAGTGAACGTGTGGGTTCATAGACGGAGATGCGGTCACGCAGGTAGGGTGGTCCCAAACCGTTCAGGGCTTTGTAGGTAAGTACCTGCACCTTAAATTGGGCTCGGAAAATAAACGGCAGCCAGTGGAGCTCCTTGAACAGGAGGGTTGACCTCTCTCTGTAAGGAGCCCCAGTTAGCATCCTGGCTGCTGCCCGTTGGACCAGTTGGAGTTTCCGAGCCGTTTTCTCTCCTGACGTTTTGCCTGCATCTATGTCAGGCATCCTCAGAGGTTGTGAGGTCTGTTGGAAACTATGAAAATGGGGTTTATATATGTGTGGAATGACCAGGGTAGGAGAGAGAACTTTTGTCTGTTTGAGGTAGGTGTGAATGTAGCAATTGGCGCCAATTCTCCCACTCTGGACATTCCACAGATATATAAACCCTACTAGCCGTCCCCTGCCATGCATTGCTGTGGCCCAGTCTGTATATATGTTTTGTGTGTATATATGTGTGTGTTTATATGTGTTTATATATTTGTGTATCTGTGTATATATGTGTTTGCGTATATCTGTGTATATATGTGTTTGGGATTGTCATAACTCAAAAACCACTGGACGAATTGACACCAAATTTGGACACAAGACACCTATCAGGCCAACAAGCGACCACCACTCATAAAAACAATGGAAAACACATTGGAAGGGACTTAAAAAGCCAAAAAACAAAAAAAATACATTACAACGCATGCGCAAAACGACATACATATACACAAAGACACATATACACAAATATATACACACATACATACACACACAAAACACATATAGACAGACTGGGCCACAGCAACGCATGCAGGGGACAGCTAGTGTGTGTGTGTGTATATATATGTGTGTATATATATATATATATATATATATATATATATATATATATATATAATTTATTTATTTACTGTATTTGTATACCGCCTTTCTCAGCCTGTCGGCGACTCAAAACGGTTTCCAAGAAAACAGTATATACAATGTCATAAAACAATTTATATATATATAGGTGTATATATGTGTGTGCATACGTGTGTGTAGATGTGTATATATGTGTGTTTATATGTGTATATGTGTGTGTGCCTGTCTATATACATATATGTGTTTATATATGTGTGTATGTATGTGTACGTGTATGTGTACATGTGTATATGTATAGATGTGTGTATGTGTATATTTGTGTATGCTTGGGTATATATATGTGTATGTGTATGTGTGCATGTGTATATGTATATGAGTTTGTGGGTTTTGTTTTGTTTTTCTTGTATTTTTAGGAGTGATGAACACTCGTTGGACTGTTAGGTGTATTGTGTCAAAATGTTGTGTTAATTCGTCCAGTGGTTTCTGAGTTATGTTAATCCCACAAACGAACATTTACATTTTTATTTATATAGATTTTCTTAGTTTCCAATAAACCTCAGAAGCTCTGAGGATGCCGGCCATAGTTGTGGGTGAAATGTCAGGAGAGAATGCTTCTGGAACATGGATGTACAGCCCGGAAAACTCACACAACCCATATAGAGACATATAGAAAAATCTTACCCAGATAGGACTTGTGTATTGCTAAATCCTCATTCTAACGTCTCTTTCATACCAAACAAGGCAGAGACCTGTTGCTTTCTCTTCTAAACCATTTTTTCTTCAGGGTGAAGACCTACCCACGGGAATCCCATCTTAGCCGGGAAACCATGCGGACGTTGATGTATTATGCCCTGAAGGTGTGGAGTGAAGCGACACCCTTGAACTTCCATGAGGTGGGTGGCCACACTGCGGACATCTCTGTGGAGTTCCTCCGGCTGGACCATCAAGACGGTTACCCCTTTGATGGTCCGGGTGGGATGGTGGCCCATGCCTTCTTTCCAGGAGACCCCCAGAGGGCTGGCAATGTCCACTTTGACAGCAGTGAAGAATGGACCTTTCGGTCACCAGGTGAGTTTATTTATTTATTTATTTACCGTATTTATATTCCGCCCTTCTCACCCCGCAGGGGACTCAGGGTGGATTACAATGTACATATACATGGCAAACATTCAGTGCCATAGACACACAACATATATAGACAGACTACTTAACATTCCAGCTTTTTGAATGCAGTAGAAGTAAATGTATGCAGCATTTCAGAAAGACAATGACTGGAATGGTGATTTGACCGACAAGACAGTTATATTGTTTTAATGATTGTTTTATTGCTTGTGAATGCACTGTTTTTAACTTGATTTATGTCTAATTGTAGTATATAATTGTAATTGTTTGTACTGACATTGAATTTTGCCATTACTTATGTGTAAACCGCTTTGAGTCCCCCTCGGGGTGAGAAAAGCGGTATACAAGTACTGTAAATAATAAATATAATAATAATTGATAAGAGTATTCTGGCCATCAGAGGAGTTGTTGCTTCACCGTCCATTTGTGACACTGATTAAGTACTTCCTCATTCTTTGCATGCTTGCTGGAGATTTTTATGGCATCGTAAATTAGTTAAATTAGCCTCCCCGCATATGCGGTACCTAAATTTCCTACTTGACAGATACAACTGTCTTTCGGGCTGCAAAGGTCGACAGCAAGTTACACAAATTGGTCAGAAGCACACTCTGACCCGGGCTGGCTTCAAACTCATGCTATCCTACAAAGCCCTAAACGGTTCCGGCCCAAAATACCTTGCAGACCGCATCTCGGCCTATCAGCCCACGAGGGCCTTGAGATCATCCGGGGAGACCCTTCTCTCGGTCCCGCCCGCCTCACAGGCACGCCTGGCGGGGACGAGGGAGCGGGCCTTCTCGGTGGTGGCCCCTCGGCTATGGAACGCCCTCCCTACTGAAGTTAGACAGGCGCCCTCCCTGTTGGCCTTTCGGAGGGGCCTGAAAACATGGCTCTTCGAGCAGGCCTTCAGCTGAGTGTATTGAACGACTATGGAATGAACTAGGACTACGAGTTTTGCCTATGACCCCAGGACTTGACGAAGCGGATTTTTAGTATAAGTATGTGTTATGTTGTATTTGTCTGGTTAGTATTGTCACGGTTCACTGTATATTGTCTTCTTTGTTGTTGTGCACCGCCCCGAGTCGCCTTCGGGCTGAGAGGGGCGGTCAATAAATGAAATAAATAAATAAATAAATAAATAATGCAGTTGACTCCCAGCCAGCTGCATTAGCTTTTACGAAGCCATTGGTTAAGTACTATGTTAATTTAAGGAAAAGAAATTGCTGAAACCATGATAACACCACAACCAGGCCTGTAGCGAGGGGGTGGTTTTAGGGGTTCAACCCCCCCCCCGAAATGTTTCAGATTTTTTTAAAAAAACTGGTTTACTCATGAATTTTAACTGGTTAACCAAATCCCCATGCTAAGTCTATGAGATGCAAAAAATTAAGAGTCCCTCCAGAGCTGTAAGCACTATCTCAAGCAAATATTGACAATTTATTCACACTGTCATTACTTGCAGCAATAGCGATGTAGTGAAGCAACCAAGTGGGGTGTGTGTGTGTTGAATGCTCTCATTAAGGAGGCCAGACTTGGTGGAGGTGGTTGACAGGGGTGGAGCTGCAGGCTATTGAAGGTTGCTCTGCCCCCTGCTGTGCGCTTTGCTTCAGCCTGAGCCAAGAGGCAGGTTTCAACCCGCCCCCCAAATTTTCAACCCTCCCCGAAATCCCCCCCCCCGAAATTTTCAACCCCCCCCCCCGAAATTGTCAACCCTCCCCGAAATTTTTTTCTGGCTACGGCCCTGACCACAACCACAAGAGGGATGCCTGTATGTATGTCTGTATTTATTATTTACAGTATTTATATTCTACCCTTCTCACCCCAAAGGGGACTCAGGCAGATCAAAGAACACGTATATGGCAAACATTCAATGCTGATTATACAATGACAAGACAGACAACAGATAGAGGTATTATATAGGCTTTCCCCATCGTTTTGTTATCTTTGGAGGCTGTGCTCAGTTCCACCACAGGGGGTGCTGTTGCTCTATCTCCTTCCCAAAGAGCTTTCTTTGTTTGTAAGCTTTTCCTTCTTTTTTATTGAAACTCTGTGCCTAAAATACCTCCCCATTGTAATGTGGTTCCTATTTATCTGCTCACATTGCTGTATTCGATCCGCTAGGTGGGTAGGGAGCTGGGCTGAAGGTCAGGAGCTCACTCTGACCTGGCTTTGAACTGTTGGTTGGCAAAATTTACTGCAGCTGCAGCTGGTGATTAACCTGCTGTGCCAAGCCGGCTCCTGTATCCTGAGAGGGTGCTATGTAGCCTTCCTTTTTTTCAGAATGCAGCTTGTTTCATTCTCAAGGACTAGGGAAGCCTACCAATTGGCAGTGAAGCAATTGCCTCAACTGGTAAATGCTTAGTATCAAAAAGGCAGTTCTTAGTTCTACTTATTGGAGAGCCGAACAGTTGATACCAAGCTCCTAACCATGGCCTCAGGCTCAGAAAAGGACACTCCAGACAAGTAAAGGGAATGGGGAGTTGTGTCATATTGTCATGCACTTCAGGCAGCAAAATGATGTGGGCTAACTCAGAGATTCAGGGTTTAAGTAATGGTTGAACAAATAGGAATTGTTGCAGGAGGGCCTTTGGCATGTCTTAAAGCATATCTAAACCAGGCATGGGCAAACTTTGGAGCTCAACTCCCACAATTCCCAACTGCCTCACAAAAAGTAAAAGGGCTGAAGACTGTTAGGAATGGTGAGAGTTGAAGTCCAAAACAGCTGGAGGGCCAGAGTTCGCCCATGCCTGATCTACACTGTTTGGCACCACTTTAATGGACATGGTTCAATACTATAGAAGCATGAGATTTGTAGGTTTACAAGATTTTAGCCCTCTCCGCTAAAAAGTACAGATGTCTCACCCAACTACGACTCTACACCTGGAATATTGTGTCCAATTCTGGGCACCACAATTGAAGAGAAATATTGACAAGCTAGAATGTGTCCAAAGGAGGGCGACTAGAATGACCAAGGGTCTGGAGAACAAACCCTATGAGGAGCAGCTTAAAGAGCTGGGCATGTTTAGCCTGAAGAAGAGAAGGCTAAGAGGAGACATGATAGCCATGTATAAATATGTGAGAGGAAGTCATAGGGAGGAGGGAGCAAGCTTGTTTTCAGCTGCCCTGGGCACTAGGTCGCGGAACAATGGCTTCAAACTACAAGAAAGGGGAGTCCATCTGAACATTAGGAAGAACTTCCTGTGAGAGATGTTCAGCAGTGGAACTCTCTGCCCCGGAATGTGGTAAAGGCTCCTTCTTTGGAGGCTTTTAAACAGAGGCTGGATGGCCATCTGTCGGGGGTGCTTTGAATGCAATTTTCCTGCTTCTTAACAGGGGGTTGGACTGGATGGCCCATGAGGTCTCTTCCAATTCTATTATTCCTAGAAGCTCATAAGATTAGGCCATAGCAATTAAAGTAATGTCAGTCTGTATTGTTTCTGTAGTGTGAATGCATCTTTCTCGTTTGGCCATTAGGAGTCATTATTTGGCAGATTCCTTTCTGCACTCAATGTAATTTGAGTATTGTTCCTACTCTGGATCAAATAGATAGGTTAGCTGTATGAGTTGCCTGGGGGAAAGTGATCAGAGTAGATGACATCTTATCCTTTTGATTCGGTGACTGATCCACCTGGAGTCTTGTGTCATCCTTTTCCCCAAGTGATTGATGAACCTTTCTTTCATCGTTTGACAGATGACTTTGGAACTGACCTTTTCGCAGTGGCTGTCCATGAGTTTGGCCATAGCCTTGGCCTGACACATTCCCCTTCCAAGCACTCCATCATGCGCCCTTATTACCAAGGCCCAGTGGGAGACCCACTGCAGTACCAGCTGCATGCAGATGACAGTATGGAGATCCAGAATCTTTATGGTATGTATAGCGATGGGGTGGCTTAGCTTCGCCGAGTCTCATTAAAAAGGATCTCATTGACATCTCTGACACCACTCAATCAGTTCTAGAGAATCACAGGCCTTTGCTTGCCTTTACTGGCC
Organism: Anolis sagrei; assembly: GCF_037176765.1. NCBI lineage: Eukaryota > Metazoa > Chordata > Lepidosauria > Squamata > Anolidae > Anolis > Anolis sagrei. Next base: position 16,077,702 of record NC_090027.1, on the reverse strand, counting down.
TCCTAATTTCAAACAGTTACTTACCTACAGCATAGAAGGGGAGACATATCTCCGTCGGTCGTTCTGTGCCAAGCAGCAATGAAAATTTTTGCAAGGCATCATGCTGTGATTCACATAAACCTCCATTTGCACAGGCACAATCTTTACATTTCCCTGGCTCAATGAAGGCTATTATGATAATTATGTTCCTTCCCCACAATGCATTCACCAATATTCTCTCTCCCTTCTTTTTTCAATACACATAAATATAAGGGAGCAGAATTCTTCATTCCACGGAGAAACCAGAGGTCACCTCGCTGCTCCCGGATCTTCTCTCTCTGCCTCATGATTTTCCTGCCCTCAGGTTAGAAACATTTCTTTTGTATTTGATGGGGAGAAGTAAAAGGTTGTCTATGTTATAGTTTCCTTATATAATAATAGTAAGAAGAAGGAGGAGGAGGAGGAGGCTCTATCTGCCTAGAAGGTCTGGTGACAGAGGACTTTTACAAGTAAAACAAGCAGTTGAAGAAGAAAAACACGCCCTGGCAGAATATGTCAAGGAAAGCCAAGAACCTGCTTTAATTGAGGTCTTGAAACTTCTCAAAGCACAGCAGACAAAGAATCAGTACAAGAAAACCGCACTCCAAAACAGAGCTGACAGCTGGCACAACAAAGCATTGCATGGGTAGTTCCTTGACAAAATTAAAGGAAAAGTTGATAAGGAGAAGACCTGGTTATGGCTCACCCTGGAGAAGGAGACAGAAGAAGGCCTGATTCTTGCAGCCCAGGAGCAAACCATCAGAACCAATGCCATTAAGGCCAGGATCGAAAAATCAGCGGATGAACCAAAATGCAGACTGTGAAAGGAAGCTGATGAAACCATTTCAGCTGTTGCAAGAAAATCACACAGACGGACTACAAACAAAGGCACAACTCTGTGGCCTAAAGGATTCACTGGAACTTATGTCACAAGTACCACCTGCCAGCAGTAAAGAATTGGTGGGATCACAAACCTGCAAAGATAGTGGAAAATGAACATGCAAAAATACTGTGGGATGTTCGAAACCAGACTGACAAAGTTTTGGAAGACAATACACCAGACATCACGATTGTGGAAAAGAAAAAACTTTGGATTATCGATGTCGCCATACCAGGTGACAGTCGCATTGAGGAAAAACAACAGGAAAACTCAGCCGTTACCAGGACCTCAAAATCGAACTGCAAAGGCTCTGGCATAAACCAGTACATGTGGTCCCAGTGGTCATGGGCACACTGGGTGCCATTTCAAAAGATCTCAGCCGGAATTTGGAAACAAACATTGACAAAATCACAATCTGTCAACTGCAAAAGCCACCTTACTTGGATCTGCGCACATCATTTGAAAATCCATCACGCAGTCCTAGACACTTGGGAAGTGTTCGACGTGATTTTGTGATACGAAATCCAGCATAGAGATCTTGTTTGCTGTGACATACTGTATTTTTGTGTCAGAATAATAATAATAACAACAACAACAACAACAACAACAACAACAACAACAACAACAACAACTTTATTTCTAGACCGCCCTCTCTCCCCAAAGGGACCACCTTGATTAGCATACAATGGGCTGACTGTGCCTGGAGCAAACTCTTCAGCCCATTGTATGCTAATCAAGGTGGTCAGTTGAAACATTCACACCTAGCCCAACTGACAAAAGTTCTTTGTCTCACCCTGGTCATTCCACAGATATATAAACCCTTTTCCCCAGTTCCAACAGACCTCACCTCAGAGGATGCTTGCCATAGATGCAGGCAAAACGTCAGGAGAAATGCCTCTAGAACATGGCCATATAGCCCGAAAAAACCCACAAGAACTTAGTGATTCCAGCCATGAAAGCCTTCGACAATACATTATTATTATTATTTATACCCTGCCACCATCTCCCCAAGGGGACTCGGGGCGGCTTACATGAGGCCAAGCCCAACAATACAGCAATGCAAATAAACAACATACAATGGCAGTAAAATATAAAAATTTTAAAAAATACAAGAAAAAATATAAATAAGCACATCAAGCAATGAAAAATCACAATAATTTAAAAGCAGAAAATAAATCACAATGGGTAGGGATGGTAACAAGGATTAAAAAGTTTAAAACACTGGGTGAGAAGGCAATGTATTGTATTTGGACAGGGGATCAGAGGGATGAAAATAGGGTTTAATTGCACTAGTAGGTAGAAAATAAAGTGCATCCAAGGGCATTTTTTGCAAGGTTTTGTCAGGTCAGGGGTTATAGTTCAGTTCATCATTCCTTTAAGGCACACTGGAATAGCCAAGTTTTCAAGCTCTTCCTAAAGACTGCCAGGGTGGGGGCTTGCCTAATTTCTCTGGGGTGCGAGCTGAGGGGCCACCACAGAGAAGGCCCTCTCCCTCGTCCCCACAAGTCGCACTTGCAATGGAAGCAGGAGCAGGAGAAGGGCCTCTCTGGAAGATCAGAGGGATCATCTTATTGTTGTTGAAGATAACTTCTGGTTAACCCTGAGAGCCACTTCCTATCTTTTTATTATGTTCTAATAATTATTGTGATCGAATATGATGTATACATATCCATGATGCTTTTGTAAGCACCTGCTTCATCAGAATGTTCCTGGTACCCCATGGCAGTGATGTGGAACATGACAGGAGAACAGAGTCCAATATTTCCTGCATTAAAAATATATATAACCTTACTTTGTTTCTTTGTCGCAGGTCAGGCAGAGAATTCCCCGATCGCTGTGTCTCCAGTGTTGACGCTGTGGCCCAGATCAGAGGGGAAACTTTCTTTTTCAAAGGTCTGTATGTGAACCTAAGGTCACCAGACTGACAAACTGAACTTTTAAAGGTTGCACAGAAGGAATTTCAGCAGGCATTGCTTGTCACGCAACCCACTAGCAAGTAACCCCTGCTGATAGTCACTTCTAGGATACCATTTGGCACCCCAAAGTGAAAGGAGCTTCCTTATCCACATGATGCCACCATTAGACACAAAAGAAGTTTATATCTGTACAGTTTTTTTTATTATGTCAGAAGTGACTTGAGAAACTGCAAGTCACTTCTAGTGTGAGAGATTCGATTGTCTGCAGAGACGTTGTCCAGGGGATGCCAGATGTGTTACCATCCTGTGGGAGGCTTCTCTCATGTCCCCACATGGGAAGCTCACCCCATCTCGTGGATCAGCCTTCAGGTCAGCTGTTCAGCCGGCACAAGGATTTAACCCATTGCGGCCTCATCTGTAGAAATGTGTGTTATTGAATAAAGTCTTGCTCATGTATCATGCAAAGATACAGAATGGGGGACAATGCCTGGCTCGAGAGCAGTACGTGTGAAAAAGATCTGGGAGTCCTCGTGGACAACAAGTTAAACATGAGCCAACAATGTGATGTGGCGGCAAAAAAAGCCAATGGGATTTTGGCCTGCATCAATAGGAGAATAGTGTCTAGATCTAGGGAAGTAATGCTACCCCTCTATTCCGCTTTGGTTAGACCACACCTGGAATATTGTGTCCAATTCTGTGCACCACAATTCAAGAGAGATCTTGACAAGCTGGAATGTGTCCAGAGGAGGGCGACTAAAATGATCAAGGGTCTGGAGAACAAGCCCTATGAGGAGCGGCTTAAGGAGCTGGGCATGTTTAGCCTGAAGAAGAGAAGGCTGAGAGGAGATATGATAGCCATGTATAAATATGTGAGAGGAAGCCACAGGGAGGAGGGAGCAAGCTTGTTTTCTGCTTCCTTGGAGACTAGGACGCGGAACAATGGCTTCAAACTACAAGAGAGGAGATTCCATCTGAACATGAGGAAGAACTTCCTGAGTGTGAGAGCCGTTCAGCAGTGGAACTCACTGCCCCGGAGTGTGGTGGAGGCTCCTTCTTTGGAAGCTTTTAAACAGAGGCTGGATGGCCATCTGTCAGGGGTGATTTGAATATTCCTGCTTCTTGGCAGAATGGGGTTGGACTGGATGGCCCATGAGGTCTCTTCCAACTCTTTGATTCTATGATTCTATGATTCAGTGAAGGAAATTAGAACACTAAAATATCTAGCTGGGAGGTGATAAGATCATGGAAACATCTGTTTAAGAGTTTAGATTTTAACAAAAAATAAATGTAGTTCCTGTGTAGATTTACTTAAAAGTAAACCAGCTTCATAAAGGGATGCCTATGTGGCATTCCAGTTCAAAGTGATTTAAGCAAATTCAGATTCATTGAGGTACTCTTACAGCTTGGCAAACATGTAGTAGCACTACCGCATTTACTACAAATTGAAATATAATCCAGCTGTTCTGGGGCTGCCTTTTCCCATGTTATTAATGGAATAGTACGAGGATTGAATAAAAAGTAATGCCTCCATCTTCGTAACTCCTCAACAGATGGCAGTACAGGTATGCTGCAGGTACTGGCTTGTTCAATAGACTCTCCTCTATAGTTCCTTTTTGGTGTGAAACCTTAGCATTGAACGGTTGTATTGTTAAAGTGCAAAGTATGGAACCCTGCGCAGACGATCGGACAATGCTTCTTAAGCAACGTGCAGTCATTGAAATCTTGACAGCAGAAGTTGTCACCCCAAAGGAGATTCATCAGAGAATGCAAGCTGTTTATGGTGATGGTTTTGATGTGAGTACTGTGAGTCGTTGGGTGAGTAAGTTTAAAGATGTTGAGGTGACACCTTCTGCTGTCAAGAATTCAATGACTGTACGTGGCTTAAGTCGCATTGACCGGCCGGTTTCGCAGGGTACCATACTTATAGAATCATAGAATCAAAGAGTTGGAAGAGACCTCATGGGCCATCCAGTCCAACCCCCTGCCAAGAAGCAGGAATATTGCATTCAAATCACCCCTGACAGATGGCCATCCAACCTCTGTTTAGAAGCTTCCAAAGAAGGAGTCTCCACCACACTCCGGGGCAGAGAGTTCCACTGCTGAACAGCTCTCACATTCAGGAAGTTCTTCCTCATGTTCAGATGGAATCTCCTCTCTTGTAGTTTGAAGCCATTGTTCCGCGTCCTAGTCTCCAAGGAAGCAGAAAACAAGCTTGCTCCCTCCTCCCTGTGGCTTCCTCTCACATATTTATACATGGCTATCATATCTCCTCTCAGCCTTCTCTTCTTCAGGCTAAACATGCCCAGGTCCTTAAGCCGCTCCTCATAGGGCTTGTTCTCCAGACCCTTGATCATTTTAGTCGCCCTCCTCTGGACACATTCCAGCTTGTCAATATCAGCTTGTCAATACCACTTGAATTGTGGTGCCCAGAATGGACACACACATTCGCACTTCGCACTTTCGCAACACAACCATTCAATGCTAAGGCTTCCCGCCAAAATGGAACTGTAGAGGAGAGTTTACTGAACAAGCCAGTACCTTCCGCAAAGAAGTACTGCCATCTGTTGAGGAGTTACAAAGGTGGAAGCATTCCTTTTCATTCAACCCTCGTAACATACTAATCTATCTATCTATCTATCTATCTATCTATCTGGCTGTTAATGTCTGTCTGTCCCACAAAGACTGTTGCAAGGCACTTTGTGATGCCACTGGATTGGCTGTTGCTTGGTGAAGTGGCCCTCTGTGATGTCACTGGGAAATAAAGGTGGCATGTGTTTGAGAGGAAAGGAGGAAGGAAGGAAAGAACCACAAAGAGAATCGTGCTCCCATGGAGACATTGTAAGGCAGGGGAGAGGAAGGAAGGGAAGAAAGAGAAAAAGAGGGGAAAGGAGAGGAAGGAAAGGACAGGGGAAGGAAGAGAAAGGAAAGGAGAAAAGGTATGAGAGGAGGGAAAGAGAAAGAAGGGGTATAAGCAGGGGGGCAGAGGTCCTTCTGACACATAGGCAACGCCGACATGCTACAGCAAAAGTTCTCAGTCAACAGAAAAGTCAGAAGGCATAAGAAACCCTCCTTTGCCATGTGGACTTCTCAAGTTGGTGATGTCTCCAATTATACCTGCTTCCTCTTTTCCTGTCTTACCTTCTGATCCATGGCAGGCCAGTACTTCTGGCGCTTGACCCAGAGCCGGCACCTCACTTCTCTGCGCCCAGCCTTGATCACGGGCTTCTGGCGAGGCCTCCCCCCCTCTCTCCGCAAAGTGGACGCTGCTTACGAGAGGCACACGGATCATCGCATCCTTTTCTTCAGTGGTAAGAACATGTGTTTGTATATGTGTAAGAGAGACTGGAGTTACCAGCCTTGGAATAGGGGAGGTAAAGGTAAAGGTAGTCCCCTGACATTAAGTCCAGTCATGTCTGGCTCTGGGGTGTGGTGCTCATCTCCATTTCTAAGCCGAAGAGCCAGCGTTGTCCGCAGACACCTCCAAGGTCATGTGGCCGGCATGACTGCATGGAGCACCTTCCCGCCGGAGCGGTACCTATTGATATACTCACATTTGCATGTTTTCGAACTGCTAGGTTGGCAGAAGCTAGGGCTGACAGCGGAAGCTCACGCCGCTCCCCGGAATCGAACCTGCGACCTTTCAATCAACAAGCTCAGCAGCTCAGTGCTTTAACCCACTGCGCCACCGGGGGCTCCTGGAATAGGGGAATGGACTCCATATCCCTAGTCCGCACCACCTGTTTGATTTCTTGAGCTGAGATTGAAATGTTTTGGAATGCTATTCACGATTATTTTTGGAATGTTCCAAATCTTTTGGAATGTTATTCACTAGGAGTTACTTTGGCGAATTGTCTATTGCTATGGCTTCTTAGGAGTCCCTGGTGGCACAGTGGGTTAAAGTCCTGAGCTGCTGAGTTTGTTGACCAAAAGTTTGCAGGTTCAAATCCGGGGAGCGGTGTGAGTTTCTGCTATTACTCCCAGCTTTTGCCAACCTAGCAGTTCGAAAACATGCAAATGTGAGTAGGTCAATAGGTACCGCTCCAGCGGGAAGGTAGTGACGCTCCATGCAATCATGCCAGCCACATCACCCTGGAAGTGTCTATGGACAATGCTGGCTCTTCGGCTTAGAAAAGGAGATGAGCACCACACCCCAGAGTCGGACACGACTGGACTTAAGGTCAGGGGAAATGGCCTCTTATTCAGAGAGTGCTATGATCCTCATTCCAAATGAGTTTGCTTTATTAGTTGTCATTTTGTTATCCTACACTTTGAAATACCGATTGTGACCCAAAATGCCCCCAAATGACTACATTTTAGGATCAACAATTTAAGATTAAAATGTAATAATAATGTTTATTATTACATTTAAAAAAGTAATAATGTGGGTAACGTCCAAAGAGCAAAGAGCTACATTTGTGAGTTGAAACAAATTGTTTTTGAGTGCTAGTTATTACTAGTGTTTGGCAAGCTTGACACAACAAAAATAGTAATATTGCAGAAGAGATCCTAAGTGTGATCTTAGAAAGAAGAGAGGAGGGTCATTGTACAATGGGATAAACATTTGTGCCAGCTAAGCTGCTGACCTGAAGGTTGGTGCTTTGAATCCGTGAGACAGGGTGAGCTCCTGTCTGTCAGCTCCAGCTTCTTATGCGGGGACATGAGAGAAGCCAAACACAGAATGGTAACACATCCAGGTCATTGTGCAATGTGTTAAACCCTTGTGCCAGTTAAGCTGCTGACCTGAAAGTTGGTTTGAATCTGTGAATCAAGGTGAGCTCCTGTCTGTCAGCTCCAGCTTCTCATGCAGGGATATGAGAGAAGCCTACTACAGAATGGTAACACATCCAGGCAGGCCCGTAGCCAGGATTTCGATTCGGGGGGTGGGGGCTGAGTTTGTTTTGGGGGGGGCTGAGTCTGAGTGAAAGAGGGTCTACCCTAGCAAATCTTTTGTATCATTACCCCAATACCCCCATGCATATTGGATATACTGAGTATGATGATCAGATCATGATATGAATAAACATAACAGTTTAAATAATGCACCAGTAAGGCCTTTTCGTGAACCACCATGAGAATTTCGGGGGGGGGGGGGGCTGAAGCCCTTCAAGCCCCCCCCCCCCCGGCTACATGCCTGCATCCAGGTATCCCTTGGGCAGATGGCCAATTCACTCACACTAGAAGTGACTTGCAATTTCTCAATTCGCTTATGACACTATTGAAAAAAAAATCCCTCTCATCATACACATAGGCATATACATGTTCTATCCCTGTCATTTTAAAAGGTCACCCCAAAATCATTTATGTTTAACTGACCACCTTTGCTAAAAAGGACATATTCCAACAAACATTATGATGGAATTCAATTGGTGCAGGTTATCAGTCTATATTTACAACATAAAGTACACTTCTTCCACAGAATAACAACTTAGTTCTGTCTTGTTTAGGGCCTTCCCAATGTTTGAACTACAAACTCCAGAGTTTCAGCCCAAAACATCTGATCATGAAGGTTCAGGAATGCTGTTCTAACTGCTATACCTGCTAGTCACTCATAGCCTTGATTAAGCTAATTGTGTTTTCGCGTATGCCTTCAGGTCACCTGTTGACTTATATTGAGCACGTCACTTTTAAATGTTCTGTTCTAAAGTTGAAAAGCAACTTCCCCCTTTTGTTGCAGCCTCTAAATTTAGCAGTTTTCAGGAAATGTCTCAACCACAGAGCAGACACTCCTCGCCCCATGAAGAATGGCTGTATTCATCTCCCTTCAGTGACTTAGTAATATATTATTTACTTGATGCAGCCTCCAGCTTAAAGCAAATCTTGATTATCATAAACACTTTGAAGAATTACTTTTTGAACCATGGCTCCCAGAATCCTTTTTTTTTAATGTCAGGAGTGACTTGAGAAACAGCAAGTTGCTTCTGGTGTGAGAGAACTGGCCGTCTGCAAGAACGTTGCCCAGGGGATGCCTGGATGTTGGATATTTTACCATCCTTGTGGGAGGCTTCTCTCATGAGGAGCTGGAGCTGACATAGGGAGCTGGAGCTGAGGAGCTGGAGCTGACATAGGGAGCTAATCAATGCTCTCCCTGTGCTCTTCCCACACAGAACCCCCATGACCAACAGAAAATGCTGTGTTTTCTGATGGTCTTTGGCGACCCCTCTGATGCCCTCTTACAACCCCCCCAAGGGGTCTTGACCCCCAGGTTGAGAAACACTGCCCTAAACGGTTCTGGCCCAACTTACCTGTCTGAACGCATCTTCCCTTATGAACCTAGTAGGACTTTAAGATCGTCCGGGGAGGCTCTGCTCTCAATCCCGCCTGCATCACAAAAACGTTTGGCGGGGACAAGAGACAGGGCCTTCTCAGTGGCTATGGCACACCCTTTCTGGGGACATTAGATCAGCCCCCTCCCTCTTAACGTTTTGGAAAAGAGTCAAGACTTGGTTGTTTGAACAAGTGTTTTAACATGCAAGGTAAAAGACATAGGAATTAGAACAACTGGATGACAAGATGGGACAATGTTTTTATTAGGAGATGCAAATGATGTATGCTTTTAGTATTCTTGTTATCTATGTATATATAAATCTGTTAGGTTGGTTCAACCGGACAGCAAAACTCCACAACCCCCCAACGAAACTTAACCAAACTTCCCATGCCCATAACACAACCGACAAGGTACAAACATATCTACTCAAAATGAAAAACAACACAACAACACACTCACAAAACGGCAAAACAACAAAACTCACAAACCCCCCAACAAAACTTAACCAAAATTCCCATGCCCTTAACACAACCGACAAGGTACAAACATATCTACTCAAAATGAAAAACAACACAACAACACACTCACAAAACGGCAAAACAACTGAGCATGCGCATTGGTGCCCAGCCGCAAGTTCCCTGGCGCGCGCGCACACAGCCTTCCGGCCAACGTTCCCTCTGCAGAAGCCATGCCCACTCCAAGCCCCGCCGCGCCATTTCCCGCACACACACACACCCTGCCGCACGCACACACATAACCTCACGCTCCATCACTCCCCCCGCCACTGCACACACACACGCAACCCCACGCTCCATCACTCCCCCCGCCGCTGCACACACACACGCAACCCCACGCTCCATCACTCCCCCCGCCGCCACACACACACACGCAACCCCACGCTCCATCAATCCCTCCGCCGCCACACACACGCAACCTCACTCCCCCCGCCGCCGCACACACACACGCAACCCCACGCTCCATCACTCCCCCTGCCGCCGCACTCACACACGCAACCCCATGCTCCATCACTCCCCCGCCGCCACACACACACACGCAACCCCACTCCCCCCACCGCCGCACACACACACGCAACCCCAGGCTCCATCATTCCCCCGCCGCCGCACACACACACGCAACCCCACTCCCCCCACTGCCGCACACACACACGCAACCCCAGGCTCCATCATTCCCCCGCCGCCGCACACACACACACGCAACCCCATGCTACATCACTCCCCTGCCGCCGCACACACACACACACGCAACCCCACGCTCCATCACTCCCTCCGCCGCCACACACACGCAACCCCACTCCCCCCGCCGCTGCACACACACACGCAACCCCATGCTCCATCACTCCCTCCGCCGCCGCACACACACACGCAACCCCACGCTCCATCACTCCCTCGCCGCCGCACACACACACGCAACCCCACGCTCCATCACTCCCCCCGCCGCCGCACACACACACGCAACCCCACTCCCCCCGCCGCCGCACACACACACGCAATCTCAGGCTCCATCATTCCCCCTGCCGCTGCACACACATAATAGTCCAGATATCTACCTCAACTTTGATAAGTTTTACTATAGGCCACAGCAACACGTGGCAGGGCACAGCTAGTGGTTTTATATTATGTGTTAATGTTTTTAAATGTTTTGTGGTGTTTGGGGGTGTCGAATCGTTGCCATTGTAAACCGCCCTGAGTCGCCTGAGGGCTGAGAAGAGCGGCATACAAATATAGCAGATAAATAAATAAATAAATAAATAAGTAAATAAATAAATAAATAATCCAATAGACTTGGAAGTGGTTTAAGGAAGACTGAAGTTGCCTTGGGTTCTGGAATGCTTATGGCATAATATCTTTTCAAGGTGCCACAGGTCTGCAGGGTGTGGTGGCTTGGTTTACTAAGGTACATTTAGTAATGCATTCTCTCTTTCTCTCTCGCTTTCCATTTAAGGACCCCTGTACTGGGTGTTTAAGGACAACGGTGTGGAAGAGGCTTACCCACGTCCCGTCACAGACTTTGGGCTGCCGCAAGGTGGCATTGATGGTGCTTTCTCATGGCCTCCAGACAGAAAAACCTATTTCTTCAAGGGAGATCTTCACTGGAGCTATGATGAAGCTACAGGGCACATGGAAGAAGGCTTCCCCTTCCATATAACACCTTGGGAACAGTTCTCCACCTCCATAGATGCTGTGCTCAGTGAAAATGATGGTGTGTTGTGCATTATTGTCCCCTTGCAATGGCACTCTTTTGAGGCACAGATTTACGTTTTTCACTGCCTGGAGTAGCTTACAGCTCTATCTAATGTAGTGTTTCTCAACCTGGGGGTTGGGACCCCTGAGGGGGTTGTGAGGGGGTGTCAAAGGGGTCGCCAAAGACCATCAGAAAACACAGTATTTTCTGTTGATCATGGGGGTTCTGTATTGGAAGTCTAGCCAAATTTTATCATTGGTGGGCTTCAGAATGCTCTTTGATTGTAAGTGAACTATAAATTCCAGCAACTTCCAAATGTCAAGGTCTATTTTCCCCAAACTCCACTAGTGTTCCCATTTGGTCATATTGAGTATTTGTGCCAAGTTTGGTCCATATACATCATTGTTTGAGTTCACAGTGCTCACTGGATGTAGGTGAACTACAGCTCCCAAACTCAAGGTCAATTCCCACCAGGCATGTAGCCGGGGGGGGGGGGGGGGATTGGGGGGCTTCACCCCCCCCCCCTGAAATTCTCATGGTGGCTCATGAAAAGGCCTTTGGTGCATTCTTTAAACTGTTATGTTTATTCATATCATGATCTGATCACCATACTCAATATATCCCATATGCATGGGGGTATTGGGGTAACGATACAAAAGGTTTGCTAGGGTAGACCCTCTTTCACTCAGACTCAGCCCCCCCCCCCCCCCGAATCGAAATCCTGGCTACGGGCCTAATTCCCACCAAACATTCTAGTATTTTCTGTTACTCATGAGAGTTATGTATGCCAAGTCTGGTTCAATTGCATTGTTGGTGGAGTTCAGAATGCTCTCTGAATTTAAATGAACTATAAATCCCAGCAACTACAACTCCCAAATGACAAAATCAATCCTCCCCCAACCCCACCAGTATTCAAATTTGGGCGTATTGGGTGTTTGTGCCAAATTTGGTCCAGTGAATGAAAATACATCCTGAATATCAGATATTTACATTATGATTCATAACATTAGCAAAATTACAGTTATGGAGTCGCAACAAAAATAATGTTGTGGTTGAGGGTCACCACAACATGAGGAACTGTCTTAAAGGGGTCGCAGCATTAGGAAGGTTGAGAAAAACTGGTCTAATGCATCCCATACCTTCCTTGTCTACCTTATCATTTCTTAGTCCCCCATCTACACTGCCATATAATGCAGTTCTACTGCATTAAACTGGATTATATGGCAGAGTAGATCCATATAACTCAGTTCAATGCTGTTAAACTGCGTTATGAAACTGCATTACATGGCAGTATAGATGGGCCTTAGTATATGTTGGGGGGGGGGGGCATAATTATTAGGAAGTAGCCCTTCCTTTTGGACACCCTGTTCCATTAGAGCTGGGTCCCAAATGATGAGAAATCACACGAAAATAATACTCCGGTTCACAGATAATGATTAACTAGGATGGGATTTTTTGCATTGCTGTCCAAATACTTATATACTTGAGTATAGGCCAACCCGAATAGAAGCCGAGGCACCTAATTTTACCACAAAAAAACCTGGGAAAACATATTGACTCGAGTATAAGCTGAGTCAATGCAGCAGCTACTGCTAAATTTCAAAATAAAAATAGAAATTACACTCATTGAGGCATCAGTAGGTAACATGTTTTTGGATATTTACATAAAACTGTAATTTGAGATAAGACTGTCCAACTCTGATCAAACTCTGATCTAACCTTCTTCAATGATGGTGAGCTCCCATTGTTAGCCCCAGCTTCTGCCAACCTAGCCGTGTGGCGGAGGCTCCTTCTTTGGAGGCTTTTAAACAGAGGCTGCATGGCCATCTGTCAGGGGTGCTTTGAATGTAATTTTCCTGCTTCTTGGCAGGAGTTGGACTGGATGGCTCATGAGGTCTCTTCCAACTCTAGGATTCTATGATTCTATGAATGTAAATGCGATTACTTATCCTTCCAATAATAATAAAGAGAGTAAAATAATAATAATGATGATGATGATGATGATGATGATGATGATGATGATGATGATTACAACACAGTCCTAGACACTTGGGAAGTGTTGATCCACTACAACAACCAGCAGAGTGTCTGCTGTGGACTCATCTTGTTGTGTTTCAAATAATAATAATAATAGAATCATAGAATCAAAGAGTTGGAAGAGACCTCATGGGCCATCCAGTCCAACCCCCTGCCAAGAAGCAGGAATATTGCATTCAAATCACCCCTGACAGATGGCCATCCAGCCTCTGCTTAAAATCTTCCAAAGAAGGAGCCTCCACCACACTCCGGGGCAGAGAGTTCCACTTCTGAACGGCTCTCAGAGTCAGGAAGTTCTTCCTAATGTTCAGATGGAAACTCCTCTCTTGTAGTTTGAATTATAATAATAATTGAATAATAATAATAATAATAATAATAATAGAGCAATATAAAAGAAATGTAATAATACTAGAAAATAGAGTAAAATAATAAATGTAAATAATATAATAATAGAGTAAAATAATGTAAATGTAGTAATAATAATAATACAGTAAAATAATAAATGTAATAATAATAGTGATAATAACAACAACAACAACACAGTCCTAGACACTTGGGAAGTGTCCGACATGTGATCCACTACAACATCCAGCAGAGTGTCTGCTGTGGACTCATCTCATTGTGTTTCTAATAATAATAATAATAATAATAATAGAGCAAAAGAATGTATATGTAATAATACTAGAAAACTGAGTAAAATAATAAATGTAATTAATATAGTAAAAGAGTAAAATAATGTAAATGTAATAATAATAATAATAATAATAATAATAAAGTAAAATAATAAATGTAATAATAATAATAATAACAACAACAACAATAACAGAGTAAAATAATAAATAATAAAATAATAAATAACTCTAATTCGAGTATAAACCGAAGGGGGCTTTTTCAGCCTAAATATAGGGCTGAAAAACTCAGCATATACTTGAGTATATACGGTAATATTCCTTATTGTTTAACAGCTCTTGTTTAACATTATGATTGGATATTGTCAATCTGGCCATGCCCTAAGAAAGCCGATTCCACTCCTACTTTCATGCTTTAGCCTAGTGGTGCACAACTTTTCCAGATCAAGGGAAATAGGGAGAATGAGGTTTCCGTCCATAATAGAAATGTCTAAATTTCATGCATCAAGCATTGCAAGTTATGTGTTCTTGAAGGCTTTCATGGCTGTAATTGCTGGGTTGCTGTGAGTTTTCCAGAAGCATTCTCTCCTGATGTTTCACCCACATCTATGGCAGGCATCCTCAGAGGTAGTGAGGTCTGTTGGAATTAGGACAATGGGTTTATATATCTGTGGAATGGCTGGGGTGGGGCAAAGAGCTTTTCTCTGCTGAAGCTAGGTGTGAATGTTTCAACTGATTACCTTCATTAGCATTTGAAGGCCTGGCTGAGCCTGGGAAAATCTTTTGTTGAGAGGTGTTAAGATGTGCCTGGTTGTTTCCTCTCTGCTGTTTCGCTGTTGTTTTTGCCTGCCATAGATGTGAGCGAAATGTCAGGAGAGAATGCTTCTGGAACATGACCATACAGCCCAGAAAACTCACAGCAGCCAATTGAAAATTATGCTTTGATATTTCAAACTCTACCCTGATGGTTCTTTCTTTCAGCTTGTTGTGCTCTGTCAATTTAACACTAATGCCCGTCCTTTTCGATAACTCTTGTTTTGCTGCAGGAACACTCTATGTCTTTAAAGGCAAGGAGTACTGGAAGTTTGACCAGGACACCCTCCAGCCCCAGGCAGGCTACCCTCGTTCCATAGCCAAGGACTGGCTGGACTGTAGGGGGGAACTGTACCCTTCCAGAACCGTGCCGACCAGCCCTGCTTCAAGAGCTGAACTTCACCCAGACTTGCGTGGTCCTCAGCTGGAGGTTGAGCACTGTGCGTGCTTTTGTTCAGCCTTTCAAGCGCTCCCTTCCACCTTGCTTCACTGCCTGCCTGTCCTTGTTCTGTCCCTGCATGGATTTCCCTAGGAAAAGGCAAGGAACCTCTTCTTGCTCTGTGAGCATCAGTTATGGTTGCCATCAGAATGGCTGTCGCAAGCTGAAAGTGGCAAAACGTGAAACATCCCAGTGAAGTGGGATCTGGTGAACAAGTAGGATGTAGTTTCCTCAGGTGGGACTGTTGTGCATGGTGGGAAAGCATTCTTCAATAAGTAGCACTTTGGTACAAATTAAATTGGGAAGGAAGGTGAGCTCCCAAATGACCTGAATTGTCTTATCCTTTGGATATTGTTGAATTGCTGCTCCTAACATTCTTCATCACTTGTTTTGCTTGCTGGGGCAGCGACCTTTTCAGGGATATAGGATTCCACTGTGTCCCATTCAGTATGGGCAATGGTAAGGATTTTGGGGAATTAAAATTCAAAAAGACGTAGAAAGCCAAAGGTTAGTACGAGGGGTGTTCATTAAAGATTTTCCTTGAATTTCTTCTATTTATCACAGGATGCTGAAACTGCACATGTGTAATGAGAGGTTACGTGCCAATTTACAACTCATAACTGATAACGGTCTTGATTTTAAAGGTGCTGAAATGGTGTGAGGTTTGATAATGAACCCAATGGAATACAGATCAGACATTACGTTCCATTGCTTGAAAGGAGACCTTCAATGTCAGGAGCGACTTGAGAAACTGCAAGTTGCTTCTGGTGTGAGAGAATTTGCCATCTGCAAGGATGTTGCCCAGGGGACGCCAGGATGATTTGATGTTTTATCATCCTTGTGGGAGGTTTTTCTTATGTCCCTGCATGAGGAGCTGGAGCTGACAGAGGGAGCTCATCCACGCTCTCCCCAGATTCGAACCTGCAACCTGTCAGTCTTCAGTCCTGCCGGCACAAGGGTTTAACCCACTGTGTCACCGGGGGCTCCCAATGAAAGAGGTTTATGGTGATGATTTCCTGTCATATTATGGCATCGTCAATTCAAATGTGGCTGGACTTTGGTGGAAAAAGCTCCAATTTTAGGGGAACCCCACTCTGCTATTGATGAACACACCACGCAGCAAGTGGAGGTCACCATTTTGAAAAATCGCCATGTAACCATTCGCCACCTAGCTCAAAATGTCAAGATTAGTGTGGGGTCCATGGAAAAAAATAATCCAAGACCATCTTCACATGCATAAGGTATCCACTCACTGGGTCCCCCAGCTGATCACATCTTTCTAGAAGCAGGGCTGAGTTGAATCCTCTCAGGCTCTATTGATGATGTGCCATGGAAACCAGGAGGACTTTTTCAACAGACTAATCACACAGGATGAAAGTTGGATCCATCACTATGATCCTGAGATTAAAGTTCAGTAGATGTAATGTGTCCTGAGTTGCCCTTCAAATACAGCCTTTAGACAATGTTGAAAGTAAAAGAAAAATGCTTTACTTCAGCAAACACAAAGGATAAGCAAATGCAATTGAAAAGTGCAAAAGAAAGCAAGGGAATCTTAATCCAGACACAAATTAAAGTCTCTTACAAAGCCCCAAACGAAACACCAGTCTTCCATCAGACAACGGGCAATGAACTAAGTCCTTAGCAGCAGACACAAAGCAGATTGCTCCTGCCTCTGATTTATAGCCCTGAATTCCCCATGCAGGAGTTGCTAGGGCATCTCCCAATTAGCTCAGTGTTTTTAGCAGCTATTCTGGCTGAACGCTGTCTGTGCTCTGTCTCTTTTCGTTGCTCTAGAAATGTGGACACTTTCAAACCCTCATAATCTGATTCCTCTTCTCCCTCCAATTCCCGAGCTCTTCCCTGCTCCCCTTCCTCTTCCGAAGATGAGGAATCCCCAATATAATGGAAGATGACCTTGCCTGCCTCCAAAAAAGGCATGTGCCCAACTCTCGGCAGGCAAGGTCATGCTCACAGTATTTTGGGACCAGTACAGAGTAGTATTGATGGATCTCCTAGCAAGGAGGTCATCAAAACCAAGAGACGTGGCATGCTCACCAAAAGTATCCTCCTTCTGCAAGACAATTCACTGGTTCACAACTCACATGTTGCCCAAATAGAAGCATGCTCCTGTGGCTTTGAAATACGACCGTATCCCCCTTATTCACCCGACCTCTCACCATCGGACTTCCATCTCTTTCCAACAATGAAGTTATTTTTGAAGGGCAAGCATTATTCAGATAATGAGACTCTGATTTCCAAAGTCAACATGGCATTTCTACAAGCAAGGTATTTACAGTTGCTTAAAAAGATGGGAGAAGTGTGTGTCCCTAAGTGGCACCGATGGAGAGAAGGACTCATAACTGTGCCAAGTTTCATTGGAAGTGGGTCAGGGGAAATCTTGAATGAACATCCCTTGTCATTATTGCTATACGGAACCTCTGCAGCGCTTTCCTTGGAAAACAACCCTCCCAAAGCCAAACTTTTGGAGAGTTCCCTTTGTGTCTCTGTCTTAAAAAGTGGGTGATTCTTCAGCAGGGCTTTAACCCCCTCATCACTTCAACACAAACAACTGGAATCTGCTGCGGTCCTGCTCTTTCAGAAACCATGAGTTACTCTAAGGAAGAGCACAACAGCAGCTTCTTTCTTGCAGTTGCTCCATCAATGCAGCTGTGCAATGATTCAGAATTACTTGCCAGGACCTGCCTGGCTGATTGACAAAGGCTTATTATGGCCCAAAGACTGCACAGACTCTTACTGAAAAAACGGAGAGGCCTAAGGCAGAGCGAAGCATACAAATCCATGAGAGAGGAAGGGAGGGAGTGTCAATCAGCTCACCACAACTGGGCGGCTTAGATTTCCTGTTGTTAATGGAGATTCTAATGACAAGTTGACATGTCTGTGACCCCCTTCCTAACAAGAAGACACAAATGCTCTATTTAGTGCACCCAGCATGCCTTTCTTGGACTGGATAGGATCCAAAACAAGGTTGTGATGAAATGGGACACAAAAGGCTGTGGTAATGTTTGACAGGTATTAACATTAAAAGTATGCAAAGTTTTTGGTTCATTTTAATTTTGTATGATTAAGCAGACTGCCTTGGATGTAGGTGCTAAGCACACCAAATACTGCCACACAGGTAAGAAGAAAGCAAAAATGATTAGATGCTCATCAGGCATGTAGCCGGGGGGGGGGGGGGGGGGCTCGAGGGGCTTCAGCCCCCCCCCCCCTAAATTCTCATGGTGGTTCGCGAAAAGGCCTTACTGGTGCATTATTTAAACTGTTATGTTTATTCATATCATGATCTGATCACCATACTCAATATATCCCATATGCATGGGGGTATTGGGGTAATGATACAAAAGGTTTGCTAGGGTAGACCCTCTTTCACTCAGACTCAGCCCCCCCCGAAACTCAGCCCCCCCACGACCCCCCAAAAAAAATTCAGCCCCCCCCCCCCCGAAACGAAATCCTGGCTACGGGCCTGATGCTCATAATTAAAAAGTAGCAACCGAGGCCTCATCTACACTGCTATTATAATACAGATTGAACTGGGGGATGCCTGACATGAAACAGATCTTGGAATCCTTGTGGACAACAAGTTAAACATGAGTCAACAATGTCACATGACAGCTAAAAAAGCCAATCGGATTTTAGCCTGCATAAATAGGGGTATAGTGTCTAGATCCAGAGAAGTCATGCTACCCCTCTTTTCTGCCTTGGTCAGACCACACCTGGAACCTGGAATCATTCTGGGCACCCCATTTGAAGGGAGATGTTGACAAGCTAGAATGTGTCCAGAGGAGGGAGACTAAAATGATCAAGGATCTGGAGAACCAGCCCTATGAGACGAGGCTTAAAGAGCTAGGCATGTTTAGCCTGCAGAAGAGAAGGCTGAGAGCAGGCCTGTAGCAAGGGGGGTGGGGTGGGGTTTAGGGGTTCAACCCCCCCCCCGAAATGTTTCAGATTTTTTTTAAATAAAACCTGGTTTACTCATGAATTTTAACTGGTTAACCAAATCCCCATGCTAAGTCTATGAGACGCAAAAAAATTAAGAGTCCCTCCAGAACTGCAAGCATGAACAGCAAATATTGACAAATATTGACAGTTTATTCACACTGTCATTACTTACAGCAATAGCCGATGTAGAGAAGCAACCAAGTTGGGTGTGTGTGTGTTGAATGCTCTCATTAAGGAGGCCAGACTTGGTGGAGGTGGTTGACAGGGGCGGAGCTGTAGGCTATTGAAGGCTGCTTTGCCCCCTGCTATGCTTTTTGCTGCAGCGTGAGCTAGGAGGCAGGTTTCAACCCCCCCCCCCCCCCGCAAAAAAATTCAACATCCCCCCTGAAAATTTCAACCCCTCCTGAATTTTTTTTCTGGCTACGGCCCTGGCTGAGAGGAGACATGATGGCCACCTATAAATATGTGAGGGGGGGGGGGGGGTCATAGGTAAGACAGAGCAAGCTTGTTTTCTGTTGCCCTGGAGACTAGGACATGGAACAATGGCTTCAAACTACAGCAGAGAAGATTCCACCTGAACATTAGGAAGAACTTCCTGACTTTGAGAGCAGTTCAGCAGTGGAACACTCTGTCCCGGATTGTGGTGGAGGCTACTCCTTTGGAAGCTTTTAATCCAAGGGTCCTCAAACTAAGTCCTGAAGGCCAGATATGGCCCTCCAAGGTCATTTACCCGGCCCTCACTCAGGGTCAACCTAAGTCTGAAATGACTTGAAAGTACACAACAACAGGAATCGTATCTCATCAGCCAAAAGCAGGCCCACACTTCCCATTGAAATACTAATAAGTTTATATTTGTTAAAATTGTTCTTCATTTTAAGTATTGCATTGTTTTTAAGTGTTTTTTTTTTTTGCACTACAAATAAGATATGTTCAGTATGTATAGGAATTCATTCATCCTTTTTAAAAATTACAATCCAACCCTCCAATAGTTTGAGGGACTGTGACCTGGTCCTCTGTTTAAAAAGTTTGAGGACCTCTGTTTTAAACAGAGGCTAGATGGCCATCTGTCGGGGGTGCTTTGAATGCAATTTTCCTGTTTCTTGGCAGGTGGTTGGACTGGATGGCCCACAAAGTCTCTTCCAACTCTATAATTCTATGAACTGTATTAGTTGGAGTGGAGACTCATATAATCCAGCTCAATCTGCATTTTTGAGTCTACACTGAGACTATAATACAGATCAAACTGCGTTATATGATAGTCTAAACAGGGCCCAGGTCTTTGTCAGTTGTTTTGGGTCATTCCAGAAAGGTAGTGAAATGGCAATACAGTCTTCTACACGATATTTGTGCTTCAACGGCAGTCGTTTCTGTGTTTGCTTTATTACACTGCAATAAGCAGAATGTAAGACAACACAATGACCAGTTTAATAAGGCAAAATGGTTGAGGCAAAGTAAGGCACATGCGCAGAATATTATTAGGTCAGGTGTAGACTCAGCTTTCATTTCCAGTTTGTGAAGAATTGCTTGAAGAGAGGACTTTCGCGACCTTGGGGTAAGATTTCCACCTGGAACCAGAATAAAAGCAATTGAGAGGAGGACACTTGTGCCGACAGACACAATGCTGTTGCTGCTGTCGTCAACTGGAAGACTACTACCAGTGTTTCAAAGGTATAATCTAAGAAGGAGTAATTTTTGACACGTCAGGTTTGATTGAACTACAGTTTCTATCATACTTCACCACTAGATATGCAGCAACATCGGAAGGGCCACAAATTGTGCACTCCTGTTAATAAACACAAAATGAGCATATCTATTTTTCTAAGCTCTCACCTACTCTTAAGAGAAGTGTCAAGTTTTTGGGAGACTGAAAACCATATATTCTACACATATATGATGGCAATCTTTTAGGGAAGACTGTGGAGTTGTGTAAGACAGCACAAAGAAAACAACAACCTTGTGATGCCAAGAGAAAAGGCAAAATTCCATGGGAGGAAATATAAGGAATGGCACTGAAAACAAGAGGCCGAGTATAATTATACAGTCCTGAGATGAGATCTGAGTTGTGTTTAAATCTCCCACCTCATCAGCAAGCAAATGCCCATATTTTACATTTATTTTTCAGAAAAAAATATGCTTTGTTTAAAAGGGCTGGGCTTTAGCACAGCGGGTTAAACCACCAGCTGCAGAAAATCTTACTGATCAAAAGGTCAACAGTTCAAGCCAGATTTGAGATGAGCTCCCAAACATCAGCTTAGCTTCTGCTCACCTAGCAGTTCGAAAACAGTAATGTGAGTAAATAGGTACTGCTTTAGCAGGGAGGTAAGAAAAGACGCCCATGCGGACATGCCAGCAATTCGATCGGGAGAGCATCGAAAGACAACAAAGCTCCTCGGCATGGAAGATGGAGTGACAGCACCCCCTCCTGGCTGGAGTTGAGCACAGCCTCCAGATGCCAGAGATGGAAAAAGATGGGAAGCCTTTACCTCAGTTTATGTACTGTCTGTCTTTGTTCATTGTAAAACGGCATTGAATGTTTGCCGTATATGTATATTGTAATCTGTCCTGAGTCCCCTCGGGGAGATAGGGTGGAAAATACATAAAGTATATTATTATTGTTGTTGTTGTTGTTGTTGTTATTTGAAACACAACAAGATGAGTCCACAGCAGACACTCTGCTGGCTGTTGAATTGGATCACACATTGGACACTTCCCAAGTGTCTAGGACTGTGTGATGTATTGGCGAATAATGCGTGCCGATCCCTGTAAGGTGGCCTTTTGCAGCTGGCAGATGGTAATCTTGTCAGCGCCGATTGTGTTTAAGTGCAGGCCAAGGTCTTTAGGCACTGCACCCAGTGTGCCGATCACCATTGAGACAATCTTGACTGGCTTGTGCCAGAGTCTTCGCAGTTCGATCTTTAAATCCTCATATTGTGTCAGCTTTTCCAGTTGTTTCTCTTCAATCCAGCTGTCACCTGGGATTGCAACATCAACAATCCATACTTTGTTGTTGTTGTTGTTGTTGTTGTTGTTGTTGTTGTTGTTATTATTATCATTATTTGGGAAGTTAGCATTTGTTTATGTATTTATTTACGACATTTATATGGACTCAGGGCAGCTTACATAACTGGCATTATTCCATACCCAAACAACAACAACAGTTAAAAGCAATTTAAACAATTTAAAACAACATTAGCATGTATTGTCACTGGGTTGTTGTAGGTTTTTTCGGGCTATATAGCCATGTTCTAGAGGCATTCTCTCCTGACGTTTTGCCTGCATCTATGGCAAGCATCTTCACTACAACAACCCAAAATTAGCATGGCAATCACCTCCAGCTGTTCCAGATAACTCAGTTGGTATACAAAACAGAGCTTGTAAAGGAGACTGCCATTGTCCTGCATCCAGCAAGCCACCTCTTCTCCTGGTTCCTTTGATCTTCCGTCATAGGATTTGTTTCCATTTCAAATTATCTATATGTGTTCCTTTTAAACTTTCAGATGTGATGGACTGGCAGGGATTTCCTCACCAGTATGTCAGGGACCAACCCCATATTTTTGCCTATTGGCTACAACTTTTCTTTTGTTTCCTGGAAACTTTTTGGACCAGCAGCAGATTTGGGATGCTAATTTGAGTAATGCCAGTTAAGATTCCTTCTTATCATTTGGATTATCTGTTTGTGCAACCTCTGTTTCCTACCTGTGTATTCAGAGGATATTTCATCTGGGAGATGAAGTTTTCTGACACCTTCAGAGCTGCTTGCTGTTCCTGTTCATTGGCTCTGAGACCTGCGCAAAAAGGAGAGGAAACAGAACAGGTCAGATATATCATAAACCAGTGTTTCTCAACCTTCCTAATGCATTTGATGCATTTCCTCATGTTGTGGTAACCCCCAACCATAAAATTATTTTCGTTGCTACTTCACAACTGTCATTTATGCTACTGTTATGAATTATAATATAAACATCTGATAAGCAGGATGTGTTTTCATTCACTGAACCAAGTTTGACACAAATACCCAATGCACACAAATTTGAATACTGGTGGGGTTGGAGAAGGATTGATTTTGTCACTTGGGAGTTGTAGTTGCTGGGATTTATAGTTCACCTGCAATCAAAAAGCATTCTGAACTCCATCAACAATTGAATTGAACCAAACTAGAACTCCCATGACCAACAGAAAATACTGGAAGGATTTGGTGGGCATTGACCTTGAGCTTTGGAGTTGTAGTTCACCTACATTCAGAGAGCACTGTGAACTCAAACAATTATGGACCAAACTTGGTACAAATACTCAGTATGCCCAAATGTGAACATTGGTGTGGTTTGGGGAAAATAGACCTTGACATTTGGGAGTTGTGCTTGCTGGGATGTGTAGTTCACCTACAATCAACGGTTATTCTGAACCCCATCAACAATAGAATTGGGTCAAAATTCCCACACAGAACCCCTATGAGCAACAGAACATAGCTGTGTTTTCTGATGGTCTTTGTGACCCCTCTGTCACCCCCTCGCAACCCCCCCCCCCCGGGGTCCAGACCCCCAGGTTGAGAAATGCTGCCATAAACTCTTATCTAATGCTGGGGGATCAGCTGGTTCCTTCTGGCAAGGAATCAGGAAACGAGTATACATAGCCCAAAAGACAGCAGACTGGAAATTTTTAGATCAGCTTTGCATTTGATAGGTACCGCTCCGGCGGGAAGGTAAGGGTGCTCCATGCAGTAATGCCGGCCACATGACCTTGGAGGTGTCTATGGACAACGGCGGCTCTTCGGCTTAGAAATGGAGATGAGCACCACACCCCAGAGTCAGACATGATTGGACTTAATGTCAGGGGACAATCTTGCATTTAAGCACATTTCCACAACTTTAATCCAACAGAATTTACCTTTCCAAACATAGATTTTGCCACATTGGCCATTGTCCAAGATGAAACAGTCATCTGTGATGAGTTGATCCTGGCGGAATGGACTGGATTCAGACACCTTCGTCAGGCTCATTTTCCCAGTCATATCTGAGACCTGAGAGTTTAGATGGAAAGAGAAACAAGCTCCTTTTTAAAGATGTGCAAGACATATAGCATTCAGGTTTGAGTAGGCTTGTGAGAAATGGAAAGTGTTTTTCCGGGACTCTTACCAGGACAGTTCTTCACTGACCACCTATCTGGGGCCAATCTTGTGTCCCAGGGTGTTTCAAAAAGATGGCACTGATTCAAAATCCCAAGATCTATCTAGCCATTAACTGCTCATGAATGAAATGCTTATCACTTGAAAGAATGAGGCACAGAGTTTATTTATTTATTATTTATGACATTTATATGCCTCCCTTCTCACCACGAAGGGGACTCAGAATGGCTTACAAGATATACATACATACAATATATTATATTATTAGCATAGTACAATATCAGTATTATATATTACTATATTGTATTATACCATTATATTGTAATATTATTAGTAATATTGCATGTAATATAAAATATATAATTATAATACTGTATTATTATTACTCTTAGTATTATATTGTATTACATTATAATATTATAAATATTATATGTATCTATATTATACTAGCTGTACCCGCCACGCGTTGCTGTAGCCAACCTTCCCTCTCTCTTTCTCGCCTTCTTTCTTTCTTTAGCTCCTTCCTTCCCTCCCTCTTTTCTTCCTTCCCTCTTTTTCTTTCTCTTCTTCTTTCTTCCTTCTCTGTTTCTTTTCTTGCTTCCTTTGCTATTTGGTTCCATCCTTCCTTGTCTCTTTCCTTCCTTCCTTCCCTCCCTCTTTCTCTCTTTTTCATTCCTTCTCTCCTTCCTTCCTTCTTTCACTTTTTTATTTCCTTCTCTCCTTCCTTCCTTTTTGCTTTCTTTCCTTCTCTCCTTCTTTCACTCTTTCTCTCTCTCCTTCCCTCCCCCTTTCTGTGTATGTGTTTTGTGTGTGTATATATGTGTGTATATATTTGTCTATATATTTGTGTATATATGTGTGTTTGTGTACATATGTGGTTTGCGCATGCGTTGTAATTGTTTTTTGTTTTTTTGCTTTTTAAGTCCCTTCTGCTGTATTTTCCAGTGTTTTAATGAATGATGGTCACTTGTTGGCCTGATAGGTGTATTGTGTCCAAATTTCGTGTCAATTCACCCAGTGGTTTTTGATTTATGTTGATTCCACAAACGAACATTACATTTTTATTTATATAGATTATTATATTATATTATATTATTGCTAAATGCCTCTTCACTGCACAAAAAGCTTTTGCTAAAATGGCAAACCTGCATCAAAAGGCATAATTCTCCATTTTCAGACTTATTGGTTCCTTGTGTACCTTGTATAGCACAGCTGCCACCGCATTTTTCTGATCTGCAACAACATCTTCTTCAGGTCTGCCCTCTTTCAGAGGTGGTTTAGGGCCCAGCACCTAGGAAAATAAATACCAATCATATTCATTAGTATCTTATAATAGGTTAATCTTCTGCCTTGGAACCCCAATTCTCAGTTTCTCCTAGATTTTAAGGGCCGGGCTTTAGCACAGCAGGTGAAACCGCCAGCTGCAGAAAATCTTGCCGATTGAAAGGTCAACAGTTCAAGCCTGGGTTGGGGTGAGCTCCCACTGTCAGCCCAGCTTCTGCTCACCTAGCAGTTTTTTTAAAATAGATTTTTATTATGCATTTTAAATGTTACAATAAAACAGTAAAGATAAAGACAGATATATAGAAGTGAGAGACAAAAGTGAGACAGAAGAGATCTACAGTGATCATGACATCAACACCCACCATCCACACCAAACACCCCCCCCCCTCCTGCCCGACAGTAAACATTAAACATTAAAGAGTGCAGGCACTTTCCAAAGTCTTCTGAGAATTTAATTGCTTTGGTTTGCTGCAAGTCATTTTTAACTAATCTTCTCACAATCACCTTAGTTGAGTTTTGTCCTTTCAGAGATTGGACAAGTCTATCATAAGTGGGATCTTTCTGGATGTAATGAAGTCTTTGAATCCTGACCAGTCCACTTTTTCCTTGTGTTATTCAATTTTTGTGTCATACAGTCCATTTGTACTAGGTTGAATACTTTGATTATTTAGTTTTCAGTTCCAGGTATCTCGTCTTGTTTCCAGACCTTTGCAAGTTGTAATCTAGCTGCGGTGCTGAGCATGAAAAGCATCTTTTCCTGGTTTTCGGTTAGCTTTGCTTCAGAAATTCCTAATAAATAGATCTCTGGCTTTAGAGGGAAGCTGGCTTTTAAGATTTTTTGAGTCAAGAAGTGTATTTCCTTCCAGTATTTTTAAACTCTTTTGCATGACCACCATGCATGTATAAAGGTTCCCATTTCTTCCTTACACTTCCAACAGGCATTAGATAATCCTTTATTAAATTTGGCAAGTTTTTCAGGGGTATAATACCAGCGATATAGCATTTTATACCAATTTTCTTTTAGATTGTTGGCAGCCGAATACTTCAATTTTTCGTTCCAGATTTCTTCCCATTGGTCAGTAAGGATGCTATGCTATGCCCTACATCCCTTGCCCACTGTATTTGGCAATTTTTAATTTGTTTGTCTTCCGTTGACCAAGTTAGAAGTTTTTGGTATATAATTTTAATCAATTTTTTGTCCTTTTGTAAAACTAATTCCCAAAAACCTTCCTCTTTATTAAAACCTATTTTGCCATCCTCTTTGAATCCTTGTTGAATTTGGAAGTACTGAAGCCAGGTTAATTTTTCATTCAGAAGTTTTATCTCATCGTAAGGTTTCAGGGTAAAATTACCTTTCACCGTTTTTGTAAGACTTTGTTTGTAGCTTAGCCAGTTTTCCTCCCCTAGATCTCTTTTGTGTCTGGCTTCTATTGGCGACAACCATAGGGGGGTCTTATTATAAAGTCTCAATTTGAAAACTGCAACGTGAGTAGATAAATAGGTGCCGATCTGGCAAGGAGACTTCTTTTTAAAAGAATTTTAAAACGTTTCAGTTCGTATCTTTAACGTATTGTCTTTAACAGTCTCTATTGTTCTGTACAGTTCTCTTCCATAAAAGTCCATTTTCAAAGATTCAAACATCAACATTTTTCTAACTTCCTGCACTGACATCTGACTCAAAAACAGACTCCAGCTGACTCAAGGCTTAACTGTCTTCTAACTTCTGACACTGGCTTCTTTATTCCAACTGACTCAAGCCTTAACTGTCATTTATCAACTGTCATTCTGTTTAAAAAACATTCTAAACAGTCACATGATCTGCAGCCCCTCCCACTGCCTCAAGTACATAGAGTTAAGGAAACTGCAAACCAAAGAAGACATTCACTTCAGGAAATAAAATGACACATTATAACAGACATAATATTATATGTCTGTTAAGGAGGCTTGAGAAGGTTGCTATCTTCAATAATTTCGGATGCTGATTCAGAAAATTGCAGCAGAAAACTCACATCCACTCTAGTATCTTAGATATGGTTATAAGTATTTTTGATGGGTGAGCAGATGAAGACTGGTAGCTGGCATATGCTCTGTATTCTTTAGAGCTGGTAGGGCAAAACTGGTAGAATTTTTGGAATCAACAAGTCAAATATACAAGGGTTGAATGAAAAGGAATGCCTCCACCTTCGTGACTTGGGTTGGGATGGGAATATTTTAATAAATAAACCCAGAAATACTTAGAATGTGCTCTTTAACTACCACTATTCACTTTTCGACATAATCACCAGACAATTGGATACATTTCTGCCAACGATGAACAAGTTTTCTGAAGCCATCATGAAAGAAGTCGACACACTGTTTCCACAACCCATTGTACACAGATCTTCTGATAACCAAGCAAAGCAATAATGTGACGCACACGTTCCTGTGAAATGCCGATTATGCTTGAAATTTCTCTCTGAGTGATACAACGATCGTCCTGAATAAATCTGCCAACCTTTTGTTTGTGAAACTCGGTGGTTGCTGTCGCAGAACGTCCAACTCTTTGTTTGCCCCACAAGTCAGATGTTCCCACTTCAACATCTTTAAACTTACTCATAAACAGCTTGCATTCTCTGATGAATTTCCTTTGGGGTGACATCTTCTGCTGTCAAGAATTCAATAACTGCACTTTGCTTAAGTTGCATTGACTGACTGCCTTGTGCAGGGTTCCATACTTCGCAGTTTAACAACACAACCATTCAATGCTAAGGCTTCCCGCCAAAATGGAACTGTAGAGGACAATCTACTGAACAAGCCAGTACCTGCCACATACCAGTACTGCCATCTGTTGAGGAGTTATGAAGGTGGAGGCATTGCTTTTCATTCAAGCCTCATACCTAGAAACGGGCATTAAAATGCGTGTTGGCCAGCACAGTCCTAATAAATTAGGTTGTCCTTTTTGCATCCATTCCAATTTGGAGAAGTTCTATCTCGCATTGGATACAGTTCCCCTGGCCTTTTCTTCTGTTGCGATGGTCTTACCGTTATCATCTCAGGTGGCTCTTCACCATCTGCAATGATCTCCACTCGGGCTCTCCCCTTCCTCTCACTGTCCCGAATCGTAGTGGCTAAATCACGAGCTTTGTTGCGCTCCAGGATGTTGGATTTTGCCCCACACCAAGTAAAGATGGTCTAAAGGAAGGAGTCAAAAGGTAGACAACCAGACAGGATTAATGGCTACATTCATATCTCACAACTGAAAAGTGTTAGCAGAAAAGAATACATCTCCTTCGTGAGTCCCTTCCAGACTCACCTCTCCCAGGTCCAGAATGAAGCAATCACCAGTGTTGAAACTAGCCCAGCTCAGTTCCCTTTCAGTGGCCCGGATATTCTTCTTCCCTTTCACTTGGTACAGCTTGTGGATGGGTTGAGGTCCTTGGCTGGCCTGGGCTTTGTTAAAAGCAGATTCCACTCCACCTTCCTATGGAGAAGAGACAATGGGGTTGAGCTCTACTAGTAAAGATCAGGGAAGTGAAAAACTAAATTTTCAATACATTTCATAGAATCATAGAGTTGAAGAGACCTTATGGCAGCGTTTCTCAACCTGGGGGTCGGGACCCCTGGAGGGGTCGCGAGGGGGTGTCAGAGGGGTCATCAGAAAACACAGTATTTTCTGTTGGTAATAGGGGTTCTGTGTGGGAAGTTTGGCCCAATTCTATCGTTGGTGGGGTTCAGAATGCTCTTTGATTGTAGGTGAACTATACATCCCAGCAACTACAACTCCCAAATGCCAAGGTCTATTTTCTCCAAACACCACCAGAGTTCACATTTGGGCATACTGAGTATTTGTGGCAAATTTGGTCCAGATCCATCATTGTTTGAGTCCACAGTGCTCTCTGGATGTAAGTGAACTACAACTCCAAAATTCAAGATCATTGCCCATCAAATCCTTGTAGTATTTTCTCTTGGTTATGGGAGTTCTGTGTGCCAAGATCGGTTCAATTCCATTGTTGGTAGAGTTCAGATGCTCTTTGATTGTAGGCGAACTATAAATCTCAGCAACCACAACTCCCAAATGATAAAATCAATCCCCTCCAACACCACCAGTATTCAAATTTGGGCATATTGGGTAATTGTGCCAGATTTGGTCCAGTGAATGAAGATGCATCCTGCATATCAGATATTTACATTACAATTCGTAACAGTAGCAAAATTACAGTGATGAAGTAGCAACAAAAATATTTTTATGGTTGGGGGTCACCACAACATGTGGAACTGTATTAAGGGGTCACGGCATTAGGAAGGTTGAGAAGAACTGCTTTATGGGCCATCCAGTTCAACCCCATTCTACCAAGAAGCAGGAAAATTGAATTCAAAGCAGGGAGTTCCACTGCTGAACAGCTCTCACAGTGAGGAAGTTCTTCCTAATGTTGGAAATTCTAAGACATTTCTCCCCTTCATTCATATTTTTTCTGCATTTTTGCACTGTACATGTGTCCTGAAGAAATGATGACTGCTGTGTCATAGTGAATCCCCCACCACCACCACTACTGGTGGGAAAAATTAAGAAATTTAGATTACAAAGCCTAGCTAGAACAGAAAGGGGGTCATCTTCTTTGTTTACAAGAAGTTCACAAAGATAAGACAAATAAACAACAGCTGCTGAGTTCCAGTTTGTGGGAAACAGTGGCTATAGCTAAAGGAACCAAAATATCGAGGGGAACAGCAATTTTAACGAGGAAAAATATTAATTTACAGATTCTGAGTACATTAGAAGATAGGGAAGGGAGATGTGTATTCTTGAAAGCTAAAATAGAGGATCAAAAATTCACAATAGCAAATATATATTGCCCAAACCAGGGGCAAAAACAATTTCTGGAATATATAATGCAGAAACTCCAAAAGTTTTATGAAGGAGAAATTATCTTAACAGGCGATTTCAATTTAGATATAACTCAACATGCAAGGATACAAAATGGGGGGCAATGCCTGGCTCAAGAGCAGTACGTGTGAAAAAGATCTTGGAGTCCTCATGGACAACAAGTTAAACATGAGTCAACAATGTGATGTGGCGGCAAAAAAAGCCAATGGGATTTTGGCCTGCATCAATAGGAGCATAGTGCCTAGATCTAGGGAAGTCATGCTCCCCATGCTCTATTCCGCTTTGGTTAGACCACACCTGGAATATTGTGTCCAATTCTGGGCACCACAATTCAAGGGAGATATTGACAAGCTGGAATGTGTCCAGAGGAGGGCGACTAAAATGATCAAGGGCCTGGAGAACAAGCCCTATGAGGAGCGGCTTAAGGAGCTGGGCATGTTTAGCCTGAAGAAGAGAAGGCTGAGAGGAGATATGATACCCATGTATAAATATGTGAAAGGAAGCCACAGGGAGGAGGGAGCAAGCTTGTTTTCTGCTTCCCTGAGGGCTAGGACGCAAAACAATGGCTTCAAACTACAAGAAAGGAGATTCCATCTGAACATTAGGAAGAACTTCCTGACTGTGAGAGCCGTTCAGCAGTGGAACTCTCTGCCCCAGAATGTGTTGGAGGCTCCTTCTTTGGAAGCTTTTAAACAGAGGCTGGATGGCCATCTGTCAGGGGTGATTTGAATGCAATATTCCTGCTTTTTGGCAGGGGGTTGGACTGGATGGCCCATGAGGTCTCTTCCAACTCTTTGATTCTATGATTCTAACATAACACAACTAAACTAAGTAAATGGGGATTAAAAGATGCTTTTGAATTAGTAAACCAAAAGGCCCAACCAACATATTATTCTCATAGATATAAAAAATATACATGTATAGACCACCACTGGTGACAAATAAAACAAATGTATTAAGACAACCATGAACTAAAGAAGACACACAGACGCGAAGAAGACACACAGAGACATTATCATCAGGTTGCTGTAAGCCAATAAGGTTTGTTCTGATTCTTCCACTACAAATTCTCCCTCCAATTTCCATTGGATTGATGTATATAATCCAGACTGGGGAAACTGTGACCCTCAAGTTGTTGTTGGACTGTAACGCTCAGCGTAGTCAATAAGGAAGGATGCTGGGAGGTCAACTCAACAACATCTGGAAGGTTACGACCATCTTTAGTACATGTATAACTGAGTAATAGTCCAGAAATAGTACACCTACTGAGCCACTTCAAGAGGATCTGCAACTTGAAAAAACAGGTCCCAATGAACTTCTTTCACCTGATATTTGATGCCATGTGGGAAGTACTCCATAAAAATATCTGACTCGTTGCCCTGCACCTCTCGATATTGGATAGGCTTTTCCTTAAGGAAGGAGTTAAGGTGGGTGGAGAGTAAGGCACACGCTCCCTGTTCGTCCCGGGAGGAATTCTGACCTGAGAAAAGAGGGAAGAGTAGCCACCATACAGTTAAAGCTTACTCACAACAGAATGCCATCTCCATTGAGTTAACTTCGCTGCTGCCAGCAAACAGGCCTTTTTCCATCTACGACAAGCGAGGCAACTGGCACCCTACCTATCTGACGAGGCTCTGGCAACTGTCATCCATGCCACGGTCACGTCTAGGCTGGACTATTGCAACGCCCTGTATGTTGGCCTTCCAATGTCTACGACCCGAAAGCTTCGTATTGTTCAGAATGCGGCAGCCAGGTTACTCACAAGAATGCCCATGAAATGCCATATAACACCAGTGCTGCAACATTTACATTGGCTTCCAACTGAGTACCGTGGTCTGTATAAGATGTTCGTTCTGACCTTTAAAACTCTTTATGGCCAGGGTCCATCGTACCTTAGGGACCGCCTCTCCTTCTCCCATCATCGGAGGTCGCAACGACCAGCCCAACGTGACTTATTCCATATACCGGGTCCTAGAGAAGTGCACTTGGAAAGTACCAGACGCAGGGCTTTTTCTGTGTCTGCCCCTGCCTTGTGGAATTCCTTGCCGCCCTTCATGAGAGCCATGCGTGACTTCGGGCCTTTCACTCTCGCACTTAAGACCTGGCTTTTTACTAGAGCATTCGATCTCTGTTAATTTTTAATTTTTGTATGTATGTATTTTATCTTTTATAATTTAGCTGTAAATGGCCTATAGCACTCTTGGATGGAGGGCGATTAATAAGTTATTAAATGATGATGATGATGATATCAATAAGAAAAATAATGTATATTACAACATAAACATGGATGTTTAAATGCTGTCAAACTGCAATGTTTACATAGTGTGAAAGAGATCACAGACCATGATTATGTTTGTAATAATCATTTCTATCTGACCTCACAGAACTAGAAAAGACACATGCCCATGCATAAGGTTCTTTTTCAGGTTCTTTCCTGGTAGAACTAGGAAGGATGTCTGTCTGAAACACTAGAAAGTCACTACCCAGCTGGCATCATGGTCCTAGATCAGGCATGAGCAAACTTCGGCCCTCCAGGTTCCTACGGCTGTTAGGAATTGTAGGAGTTGAAGTCCAAAACACCTGGAGGACTGAAGTTTGCTCATACCTGTCCTAAACGGTCAATATCAAACACCTGTGCTGCTTACCGATCCATATGTGCACACTGGAATGATCATCATCTCTGTTGTGAAGAATCAAATAGGAATCCCCGGTATAAAAAATGCCTTTCAGTTCTGGTGGAACAGGCACAGGCTTCATCTTCTCCACTCGCCAGATGTGTAGGCCTGGTTCCTTGACCGAAGCATCAAAGGGAGAGCCGCTGCAAGGCAGAAGGGGGAAAGGTAATGCTTTCAAAATGGGAGGGGGAAGTAGGCAGGATGAAACTATAGGGTGGGGGAAAACAGAATGATGCAGGTGACAGAGAAGAGTCCTATCCAAGAAGGGCCAAGCTTTAGCAATGGGCCGGGCTTCAGCACAGCGGGTTAAGCTACCAGCTGCAGAAAATCTTGCTGATCAAAAGGTTGACAATTCAAGCCTGAGTTGTGGTGAACTCCCAACTGTCAGCCCAGCTTCTCTTCACCTAGCAGTTTGAAAACAGTAATGTGAGTAGATTAATAGGTACCGCTTTGGTGGGGAGGTAATAAAAGGTGCCAACACAGAAACACCAGCAATTTGATTGGGAGAGCAACAAAGACAACAAAGGTCCTCAGCATGTAAAATGGAGCAACAGCCCCCCCCCCCCATGGCCGGAGTAAAGCACCACCTCCAAATGCCGGAGATGGAAAAAGATGGGAAGCCTTTACCGCTGTTTCTATATTGTCGTTATTGATTTTATAATCAGCATTGAATGTTTGCCATATATGTGTACTGAACAAATGTTTAAAAACAATGCTTTTGGGTTTGGAAAGATTAGCCGTTTATAAGAAATATTGCTCTTGGGGTCCCCGCAGCAACAGCAAGGGTATCCCTCTGGGCAGCTAAACCAGGAAATCCCAACTGGATGGCATCCCGCAAGGGTCTTCCTCCAGGGGCAAACCAACTTGGAAGTCCCTGAACAGACTCAGAAGTGGAGTAGGCAGATCAAAAGACAACCTGACAAAATGGCACTACCTAAAAGAACCCCACACCTTATGTGACTGTGGAGCAGAACAGACAACTCCACATCTGTATGCTTGTCCACTATGCTCTGCCTCATGTACAGAGGAAGATTTGTTGGAGGCTACAGACAATGCCATTGCTGTTGCCCATTTTTGGTCAAAAGATATTTCGTCACCAGCACTCCTATTTTTATCAGTTTCATACTAATTTATGCAACACTTTTGATAAGAAATAATAATAATGTGTACTGAAATCAATTGGGTTAATGTGAAATACAATCCTCAGCAAGCAACACTAAATGTTTACAACTCCAAGGTCCATCAGCTGAAGCCAGATCCAAGTTGGTGGACCAGTCACCTGTTCTAATCTCAGCACAAGAGAAAAAAATCGCATTTTGTAATGAATACATTTTTTTTAAAGTTAATTACCTTTTCGGGATTGCTGTGTACATGGTGAAGTTCTGCAGAGAAACAAAAATTCCAGTTAGGTTCATCAGGCATGAAGAACAGTATTTTACAAAAATGGTGGAGGCTCCTTTTTGGATGTTTTAAAGCAAAGGCTGGATGGCCCCCCTCTATTCTGCTTTGGTTAGACCACATCTGGAATATTGTGTCCAATTCTGGGCACCATAATTCAAGAGAGATATTGACAAGCTGGAATGTGTCCGGAGGAGGGCGACTAAAATGATCAAGGGTCTGGAGAACAAGCCCTATGAGGAGTGGCTTAGGGAACTGGGCATGTTTAGCCTGAAGAAGAGAAGGCTGAGAGGAGATATGATAGCCATGTATAAATATGTGAGAGGAAGCCACAGGGAGGAGGGAGCAAGCTTGTTTTCTGCTTCCTTGGAGACTAGGACGCGGAACAATGGCTTCAAACTACAAGAGAGGAGATTCCATCTGAACATTAGGAAGAACTTCCTGACTGTGAGAGCCGTTCAGCAGTGGAACTCTCTGCCCCAGAGTGTGGTGGAGGCTCCTTCTTTGGAAGCTTTTAAGCAGAGGCTGGATGGCCATTTGTCAGGGGTGAGGGGGTTGGACTGGATGGCCCATGAGGTCTCTTCCAACTCTTTGATTCTATGATTCTAGGGGTGCTTTGAATGTGATTTTCCTGCTTTTTAGCACAATGGGGTTGGACGAGGTCTCTTCCAACTCTATGATTCTATGAATGAACACAACCCTCTTGTATGAATGGAAGAGCTAGAGTTCCTCTTGTAATTGTGCTGGAGTGGCAGATACATATTTTTCACTTTAAAGCAGGATGCAAATGGCTTTTTGAATGACACTTTGTAGAAACCTCCATCCAGAGCAACTGCTGGGCATACTGGCTTGGAGATTCTGGGAATAGTATTTCAGAAAAAGTAACTTCCCCAAGCTTTGCCCAATGTAGTGCCACACTTTGCTATTTATTTATTTCTCGTGTCAGGACAGCCAGTCAAATTATATTACATTTCTAACAGAACAAAGCAAACAAACAGACAAAGTACAAAATGTGTGAGTTTGGTAGTTGATTAAATGTCCTTTGACCAGTATCTGGCCACTTGGAGTGCTTCTGGTGTTGCTGCAAGAAGGTCCTCCATTGTGCATGTAGCAGGGCTCAGGTTGCATTGCAGCAGGTGGTCAGTGGTTTGCTCCTCTCTGCACTCGCATGTCGAGGATTCCACTTTGTAGCCCCATTTCTGAAGGTTGGCTCTGCATCTCGTGGTGCCAGAACGCAGTCTGTTTAGCGCCTTCCAAGTCGCCCAGTCCTCTGTGTGTCCAGGGGGAGTCTCTCATTTGGTATCAGACATTGGTTGAGGTTCTGGGTTTGAGCCTGCCACTTTTGGACTCTCACTTGCTGAGGTGTTCCAGCAAGTGCCTCTGTAGATCTTAGAAAACTATGTCTGGATTTAAGTTGTTGACGTGCTGGCTGACACCCAAACAAGGGATGAGCTGGAGATGTCTCTGCCTTGGTCCTTTCACTATTGGCTGCCACTTCCCGGCGGATGTCAGGTGAGGCGATACCAGCTAGACAGTGTAATTTCTCCAGTGGTGTAGGGCGCAGACACCCTGTGATAATGCGGCATGTTTCATTAAGAGCCACACCCACTGTTTTAGCGTGGTGAGATGTGTTCCACACTGAACATGCATACTCAGCAGCAGAGTAGCACAGCGCAAGGGCAGATGTCTTCACTGTATCTGGTTGTGATCCCCAGTTTGTGCCAGTCAGCTTTCGTATGATATTGTTTCTAGCACCCACGTTTTGCTTGATGTTCAGGCAGTGCTTCTTATAGGTAAGAGCGCAGTCCAGAGTGACTCCCAGGTATTTGGGTGCACTGCAATGCTCCTGTGGGATTCCTTCCCAGGTGATCTTCAGAGCTCGGGATGCTTCTCTGTTCTTGAGATGAAAGGCACATGTCTGTGTTTTAGATGGGTTGGGGATCAGCTGGTTTTCCCTGTAATAGGCAGTAAGAGCACCTAGAATTTCGGAAAGCTTCTGTTCTACCATCTCAAAGCTCCCTGCTTGAGCAGTAATGGTACAATCATCACTTTGCTATAGGAACACCTATCTTTCTGACTCAATATTGCCTTTGTTCTGAATGGCAATCTCAACCAGAGCTTTTCCACAATAGCCACTACTGAGCCTTTGACTGCAGGAGGCTAACAGCTTTCCAGCATGTCTCACAAACAGAGGATATACTGCAACTTTTGGTGGCAACAGATCTCTTTTCTTTTGGCTACAGAAACTCCAAGGACTTCATTATAAGAATGAAATACCGTATGTACTTGAGTATAAGCTGACCCGAATATAAGCCGAGGCACCTAATTTTACCACAGAAAATGAGGAAACGTATTGACTCGAGTATAAGTCGAGGGTGGGAAACGTAGCAGCTATTGGTAAATTTCAAAATAAAAATAAGTACCAATAAAATTACATTAATTGAGACATCAGTAGGTTAAATGTTTTTTTTAATATTTACATAAAATTGTAATTTAAGATAAGACTGTCCAACTCTGATTAAACCATTATTCTAACCTCTTTCATTGTAAATATGCTTACGTATTCTTCCAATGATAATAGAGTAAAATAATAAATGTAATAAAAATAATAATAATAGAATAAAATAATGGAAATGTAATCATAAGTAGTAATAGAGTAAAATAATAAATGTAATAATAACAATAATAATAGTGTAAAATAATAAATGTAATAAGAACAATAATAGAGGTTTTTTTCGTGTCAGGAGCGACTTGAGAAACTAGTTTTAAGATTAATTATTTTAATATACATGTGTAATTGTGATAATTTTATGCTTATGTTGTTTTGTTAATTTTGTTATGCTGCTTACTCTGTATGTTTTGGTGATGTTGCTTAGAAACCGCCCTGAGTCCCCCTCGGGGAGTTAGAGTGGTGTATAAATAAAGTATTATTATTATTATTATTAGTTTAGCTGGTAATAATATTTATATATTCCATTTATAATATTACAATGTGATGCAATATAACACTACTAATAGCTAAAGGTAAAAAAATTTCCCTGACATTAAGTCCAGTTGTGTCCAACTCTGACTGTTGGTGCTCATCTCCATTTCTAAGCCGAAGAGCTGGCGTTATCCTTAGACACCTCCAAGGTCATGTGGCTGGCATGACTGCATGGCACGCTGTTACCTTCCCGCTGCAGCGCCGTTACCTTCATGTTACCTATTGATCTACTCACATTTGCATGTTTTCGAACTGCTAGGTTGGCAAAAGCTGGGGCTGTCAGTGAAAGCTCACCCTGCTCCCCGGATTTGAACCTGTGACCTTTCAGTCAACAAGTTTAACAGCTCAGCAGTTTAACCCACTGTGCCACCAGGGGCTTCTAATACTACTAATAATATAAATATGTAATTATAATATCATCATCACAATACTACTAACAACATGATGATATTATAATTCTATATTTATATTACATGTAATATTACTATAATGGTATAGTACAATATAGTAATATTTAATACTGATATTGTACTATGCTAATAATATAATATATTATATGTTATATGTGGAGGCTCCTTCTTTGGAAGCTTTTAAACAGAGGCTGGATGGCCATCTGTCAGGGGTGATTTGAATGCAATATTCCTGCTTCTTGGCAGGGGGTTGGACTGGATGGCCCACGAGGTCTCTTTCAACTCTTTGATTCTATGATTCTATGATTCTATAATTCTATGTATGTGTGTGTGTGTGTGTGTGTGTGTGTATATATATATATATATATCCACATCACCACACCCCAGAGTCAGACATGACTGGACTTAATGTCAGGGGACTACCTTTACCTTTTTTATATATCTTGTAAGCTGCTCTGAGTCCCCTTCGGGATAAATAAATCTATATAAATCTATATAAATAAAAATGTAATGTTTGTTTTTGGGATTAACCACTGGAGGAAATGACACCAAATTTGGACACAATACACCTATCAGGCCAACAAGGGACCATCACTCATAAAAACACTGAAAAACACAGTGGAAGAGACTTAGAAAGCCCAAAAATAAAAAATACCTTATGATGTGCAAAACCACATATATACACATATACACAAATATATACACACACATATACACACACAAAACACATATACACAGACTGGGCCACAGCAAAGCATGGAAGGGACGGCTAGTAAATAAATAAATCAAGCATTTGATTTGGACGACAGTTGTTCCATGGGTTTCCCCACAATTGGGGACAGGCATGTCTCCAGTATTCACACACTTCAATGAGACAAAGCAAGTAAAATTGCTGAGGAATACATGCAGGTTTTTTTTTTTTTGCCAACTTCTTTGCTTGCTCTCCTCTTCCTTAATTTACACACAAAGCCAGGGTTTCCCCACATGCCTTGCCAAGGTTGTAACATCTGCATCCCACCATAGAGGAAAGTGTTGCATCCACACTCACCAAGGTTGTCTCTGCTTCAAAGGAAACTCTCCACAAGAAGGAAATCCCACCGGCAGCCTCAGTTTCAAGGGAAACTCTTCACAAGAAGGAATGCAAAATTAGATTTACTGGGTGGGGCCCTTCCTTGCCTCTCTAGTCAATTTTTTTTTATTGCACCACTTCTCTGTGGCCGAAGGGGAGAAAGAAAAATGCAGAAGAAATTGTCTGTGGTCAAAGGAAGAATGACTCACTTTACTTCTGATTTGCTGTCACCCAGGGGTTTCCTGTCATGTGTTCAGTGCATTGCTTTGCACATGTTTGGCCTCTGGCCTTACCGGCATCGGTTCGCTGGAGGGCCCTGCCTAGTGGTGTCAGCGCACCTAAAGCTATGCCTAGTCATGCAGCATCTTGCTTGTTGCCCAACCCCATATGCTCTACCGAGTTTGTGTCTTACGCAACCTACAGGATGGGGAAAGTTACAAACATCTTGCAATTTTAATCAAGGGAAATGAGAGACTTCAGCAAGAGAGGAAACACAATCGGCTCATGTTCCAGTCCTTCCAGCGATGCGCTGTTTCATTCCTGTACTTAGTGCACACCTGCATTCGAAGCCCAGCCACTGTGACATGAAAATATTTACTGAGACGCTTGTCAACAAAGCCACCAGTGCTCTTTTGTCTCCTCATATCAGTGAACTCAACTGAGATTGCAGTACTTCCTGCCCACACAAAAACAAAGGGAAAGGTACAGTAACGAAAACTGATCCCACAGAAGGTATCGCCTCACCTGCTTTGCATCTCTTGTTTTATGCAATCACCGCCAGAGGCCCGTTCGCATCACAAAATGTTAGAGTTGTGATTCCACTTTAACCGCCATGGTTCAGTTCTAGGAAATCCTGGGTTTAACACTTCAAGCAGGGAATTTATAATTATACACTTTAATAATATTTATTTATTATTAATGCGCTTGTATACCGCTAATATCTCAGCCTAAATCGGCGACTCATTGCGGTTTACAACACTTAGAAAACAACAATATTCAGTTTAAAAACATAGAACACATATACAATACACAGTATTGGGCCACCAATACAGACCAATGCATCTCTTAACTAAAATCATAATCCAATTTCGTTGTCTGTGATTACCAGTCCTTGATCATCAACTTCATTGCACCGGATTAGCCGAATGCTTGTTCAAACATCCATGTCTTCAGTCTTTTTCGAAATACCATCAGCGAGGAGGCTGATCTTATCTCTATGGGGAGGGCACTTTATTAATATTTCACTTTATCTCTCAGGAAGGACTCAGAGAGGATTACAGAATACACACATAAGGCAAACATTCAATGTCTTTTACACAGTGACAACAACAACATACAATGCACAGACAAAGGTAAAGGCCTTCCACTATCATCTCTGGCATCTGGAGGTGTTAGGGATTCCTCATCTTCGGAGGAGGAAAGGGAGAGGGAAGTGCTCAGGAATTGGAAGGAGAAGAAGAATCAGACTGTGAGGGTTTGAAAGTGCCCACATTTCTAGAGAGACGAAAAGATACAGAGCACTCGACCACTGTTAAGAGCTTAGGTGTCGTCCTGGATTCGCAGCTGACAATGGAAGCTCAGGTCGCTGCTGCCAGCAAACAGAACTTTTTCCATCTATGACAAGCAAGGCAACTGGCACCCTACCTATCTGACGAAGCTCTGGAAACTGTCATCCATGCCACGGTCACATCTAGGCTGGACTATTGCAATGCCCTGTATGTGGGCCTTCCGATGTCTACGACCCGAAAACTTCGTATTGTTCAGAATGCAGCCAGGTTACTCACAGGAACGCCCATGAAATGCCATGTAACACCAGTGCTGCAACATTTACATTGGTTTCCAACTGTGTACCGTGGCCTGTATAAGATGCTAGTTCTGACCTTTAAAACTCTTTACGGCCAGGGTCCATCGTACCTTAGGGACCGCCTCTCCTCCTTCCATCATCGGAGGTCGCAACGACCAGCCCAACGTGACTTACTCCATATACCGGGTCCTAGAGAAGTGCACTTGGAAAGGACCAGACGCAGGGCTTTCTCTATTTCTGCCCCTGCCTTGTGGAATTCCTTGCCGCCCTACATGAGAGCCATGTGTGACTTAGGGCCTTTTACTCTCACACTTAAGACCTGGCTTTTTACTAGAGCATTCGATCTCTGTTAATTTTTAATTTTTGTATGTATGTATTTTATCTTTTATAATTTAGCTGTAAATCGCCTAGAGCATTCTCGGATGGAGGGCGATTAATAAGTTATTAAATGATGATGATGATGATGATGATGATGATGATGATGATTCTGCTAGGATAGCTGCTTAAACCGCTGAGCTAATTGGAAGACGCCCTAGAACCTCCTGCATGGGGAATTCAGGGCTATAAAATCAGTAGCAGGAGTAGTCAGCTTTCACTGGTAACAACAACCCTGATACCGATGTTTTCACTCCTATGGAATCTGCTTTGTGTCTGCTGCTACTAACTTAGTTCATCGTCCGTTGTCTTATGAAAGACTAGTGTTTCTTTTGGGACTTTGTAAGAGACTTTAATTTGTGCCTGAATTAAGACTTCCTTGTTTCCTTTTGCAAATTTTCAATTGCATTTGCTTATCTTTTGTGTTCGCTGAAGTAAAGCATTTTTATTTTACTTTCAACATTGTCTAAAGGCTGTTTTTGAAGAGCAACTCAGGAGAGGAAGTGATGCTCAACTCTGGCCATGGGGAGGTGCTCTTGTTCCATTTTTCCATACCGAGGAGCCTGTTGTCCACAGATATCATAGAATCATAGAATCATAGAATCAATGAGTTGGAAGAGACCTCATGGGCCATCCAGTCCAACCCCCTGCCAAGAAGCAGGAACATTGCATTCAAATCACCCCTGACAGATGGCCATCCAGCCTCTGTTTAAAAGCTTCCAAAGAAGGAGCCTCCACCACACTCTGGGGCAGAGAGTTCCCCTGCTGAATGGCTCTCACAGTCAGGAAGTTCTTCCTCGTGTTCAGATGGAATCTCCTCTCCTGTAGTTTGAAACCATTGTTCCGCATCCTAGTCTCCAAGGAAGCAGAAAAAAAGCTTGCTCCCTCCTCCCTGTGGCTTCCTCTCACATATTTATACATGGCTATCATATCTCCTCTCAGCCTTCTCTTCTTCAGGCTAAACATGCCCAGCTCCTTAAGCCGCTCCTCATAGGGCTTGTTCTCCAGACCCTTTATCATTTTAGTCGCCCTCCTCTGGACATATTTCAGTTTGTCAATATCTCTCTTGAATTGTGGTGATCATGTTTACCTTCCCACAGAGGCGATACCTATTGATCTGCTTGCATTGCATGTTTTCGAACTGTTAGGTTAGCCAAAGCAAGGGCTAACAGCAGCAGCTCACACTGACTCATGGGACATTTATAATTCTAAAGGTATAGTGTCTTACCAACTATGAACCTCAGGATTCCGTAGATGGGAACCATGGAAATTCAATTTAGGTAATATTGCTTTTTTTTAATGGTAGCACCTGCTGACCGAACTAAAATAATATCAGTGTTATGCAACTTCATCATGGAGATCTGCAGCACATCTTGTTAAATTGCCTAGTTTAGGAAAATAGAAAGGAATCATATTCTTAACCCCATTCCATGAAATATCAATCTATTTGCTAACTGTGTGATGTAAGACATCAACCACTAAAAGTTTCACAAATCATAAGAAAATTGGAAGTTTTGTAAGTGGGAAGCCATGTTTGAAGTGTTTGCATGTCACACACCAAATATTTTAGAATTGGAACTTACCCCATACTTTTTTATTTTAGTTTTGTAAATCTTGGAAAGCTCCCAAAGTCAGTTTCATATTCAATACAAGGCAAGGAAGCAAAGACAAAGGCTGCCTTAGTGCCTTGCCATTCCTCTGTAAAATTAATGCAGTCCTGGCATTAGCAGCAGGCAAAAGAGCGAGTGGTGCATTTTGGGAAGAAGCACACTGGGAAATGTAGTTTGGGAAGGATTTAGCCCTATGCCAGAGAATTCAAAAGGCCCTGCCCTAAACTACATTTCCCAGACTCTATCAGCACCAGAAAGCACCAATCAGTTCATTCCTTTGAACTATTTTCAAAGTAAGGACCACACAACTAAACAGAAAATAACACTTTCAAAGTACGAACACACAATTTTCTTTATTATTATTTTTAATAAACAATTTGAAAATTTGCCAAAATCTATGGATACGTGAAACGTTCTGAAATTTGGTGGGCTAACAGTGGTAGATGTGTTCTACCATTGTAGCAAGGTTCATCTCAATAGCTTTAAAAATGAGAGGGACAGACACCTCTGAAGTTTCCTCAATTATAGTCATTTCATTGTGCACAATTACTGTAAGGAAATAGTAACAAAATATTGTTACTTTTGTTATAGTAACTTTTTTTTTACTAAATATACTTTACAAACACTTTAGAAACAAAGTGCCAGCACCACTCAGTTTTGTATTGACTTTTGAACCATTTTTTTAAACCGATTGCACATCCTTAATAGCAAGATGGTACTCAATGCATGATGCTTAATGGCCTTTCTAGGGGGCTTCTCTAGGTTTCGGGTACTGGCCCAGAGACAGTAGAGCCTGGGATTGCTCTGAACCAGCAAACTATGTATAAACATATTCACTATAGCAGGCATGGGCAAACTTTTTAACTTGGGGGTAGCATGCTAGCATTCCTTGCTAGGAGGACTGGCTGCCCGGTGATGGAAGGAAGAAAGGGAAGGAGGAAGGAAAGAGGGAAGGAAGGAAGGAAGGAAGGAAGGAAGGAAGGAAGGAAGGAAGGGAGAGAGGAAGGAAGGGAGAGAGGAAGGAAGGAAGGAAGGAAGGAAGAGAGGAAGTAAAGACAAAAGGAAAGGAAAGATGAAAGGGTGGAAAGGTAGGATGGATGTAAAGAAGGGAGGAAGGAGGCAAGAGAGAAGGAAGGGCAAAGGGATGGAAGGAAAAGATGGAAGGAGAAAGAGGAAGAGAGGGAAGGAAGGGTGGAAGGGAAGGCTGGAAGGAAAAAGAGGGAAGGAAGGAAGGTGAGGAAGGAAAGACAAAAGGGAGGGAAGGATGAAAGGGTGGAAGGGCAGGATGGTTGGAATGAATGAAGGAAGTGAAGAAGGAAGGAAAGAGAGAAGGAAAGAAGGATGAAAGAGTGAAAGGGAAGACAAAAGGGAAGAAAAGATGAAAGGGTGGAAGGGAAGGATGGATGTAAAGAAGGAAGGGAAGGGAATGGAAGGAAGGAGGAAGGAAAGAGAGAAGGAAGGGTGGAAGGAAAAGATGGATGGAGAAAGAGGAAGAGAGAGAGTGAAGGAAGTGTGGAAGGGAATGCTGGAAGAAGAAAGAGGGAGGGAAAGGAGGGTATGAAAGGAAGAGAGAAGAAGAAAAGACAAAAGGGAAAGAAGGACAAAAAAGGGTAAGGGAAGGGAAGGAGGGAGGGAGGAAGAAAAGAGAGAAGGAGGAAGAACGAAAAGATGGAAG
This sequence comes from Anolis sagrei, assembly GCF_037176765.1. Lineage (NCBI taxonomy): Eukaryota > Metazoa > Chordata > Lepidosauria > Squamata > Anolidae > Anolis > Anolis sagrei. Next base: position 16,033,280 of record NC_090027.1, on the reverse strand, counting down.
GGAAGGAAGGAGGGAGGGAGAAAGGGGGAGGAAAGAGAGAAGTAAGAAAAGATAAAAGGGAAGGAAGGAGAAAGAGGGAGGGAAGGGAGGGAGAGAGGGGAGAGAGGACAAAAGAGAGGCAGGGAAGAAGAAATAGGGAGGGAAGGAGGAAGGAAAGAGAGAAGGAAGGATGGATGGATGTTGAGAGAGAGGAGGGCCTGAGAAATGAGCCCAAGGGGTCACATCCATCCCCCAGGCCTGGGCTTGCCCTTTCCTGGAGGACAGGGAACATATTTTGAAAGAGTATTTTATTGAAATGCTGGCTTTGCAGCTAGGGAATGACCACAAGGTGTCAGTCTCCTCTTATGGGAAAAAGTCAGGCAAGCCAAAGGGATGTTGCCCCATAATGTTAGACCTCTACCTGCAATGATAACAATAAAAAAACTCAGAACCTTCAATAGAGGGAAGCTCTAGAATAGGTTCTCCATGTAGTGATCTGGGTGAGTGGGAAAGTGCTCAAATGATTCACACCTCTGGTAAAAAAATTCATCATCTGACTTGTGTCAACAGATATGCATG